>NC_056725.1:981367134-981424634 GCF_019279795.1 Protopterus annectens | reverse complement strand
TATGTGTGTAATGTTTGTGGTTGCTGAGATATTGTAACTTGTTTACAAAATATTACAAATGTAATAGTTACCATGTTTACTGTGACTAATAAAATCTATTTTAAGGCCTATAACCTAAAGAACACTACCACTATAAAAATAGTTTATGCAGAAGAGTTTGCAATTTACACTCCTTTCGAAATTCCATGGTTATAGAGATATAAATATAGGTTTATAGAATCATAGGAAAGTAATAGGCAAGCTGCCTTTGTGAGCTATTTCAGCCTAGTCAGTGTCCCTTTTTTCTGCATGAATTAACCTATTCCATTTGTATAGAGACTATCCCATTGTTGATAATTATCTATCATCCAGAATGAGAATAAATGGGATAATACTACAGATAATTTTGATGGGAGCCATACATGTCCATTAGTAGTACAGGGGACAGTGCTGGGGTAAATTTTCAGTTTCCCATCTTTAGCTCTAGGTTGCACTTGAATATAGACAAGGATGGACTTTATTTAATGTGGATGGGGAGTCTGTTCCAGAGCAGCAGTATCCTCTGTGGGAAATACCTGTTCCTCCAAACCATTTTTTGATGTTGCAGAAGAGGTTTAGATCTCTGGACTGAGTATTAATGATACCACTGGCTTTGATGATGTGCAATAAATACATCAGTATTGAGTCAGACACAGGTGACATCCTAGCAGTCTGTAGGATACTGTGACAGAGTTGGTCCATGCAGGACATTTTTAGACCTTGTATCCTTTAAGTAAGTTTTGTCTTTGGGTATTCCAGTTGTTGCATATGTCTGGAGAGATGCATGTGAAAGGGGGCATTATATTCAATTATTGGCCTAATGAGGGCTGTGTGAAGGGAGCTATTGGCATCCCTTGATCTAGACACAGTCTCTTTGTTTATAAGCTATACAGTATAGAAGGACTTTCTTACAACAATGGACACATGTTGGTCAAAAGTTAAGCACTGGCCACATAAGTTCTCAAATCCTGAACAACTGGAATGAGGCTTTGTCAATGTGGTAGTTGCTTGGAGTAGATGACTTCCCAAAGGATACAATAATGTAGTTGACTGAAGTGTCACGACATAATTTGTTTTTATCGAAAAGCTTAGGTTCTGCCCATTGGAAGTTACAGTGCAGATTTCCCCAGCTACATTGCAGGAAATGAGTTAAAAAAGTTGTCCCAAATACTTACTGTCCCAATACAAATCCCACCTCTGGGTATCATGACCTGTGACAATACACTCCTCAATATGTCTTATCACAGAAGAAAGCAGTTAGTAAAACATGACAAATAAAGATTACCCTGATGCATACAGGTACCATCACTTGGTAATGTACAGATATATGATAAGCATGTACATTTTTTCTCCATATGGCTTTTGCCATTGACATTTCTTCATATTTCCACAGATCAGTTCATTCCCCTGATTAGGCAAATGGTGAATTTCTGCCATGGGTCTTACAGCACACGATCCCACCCTCATCAGGAAAAGCTCTGAGGTCAGAATGGAGAGATGAAATTGGTAAGTAAAGAAGAGTTGCATTGCTGGAATTGAAATAATCTTCAGGTCTTGGTGAGTACTTTCATGTGACACTGTTTTTACAAAATCGCACTGAGATGACACTGATATGTAGACTGCATTTTATATATCATGGAGAAAATTAGGTTAAAAAATAAGAAAGACAGCAGGTGCATACACCAGAGGATAAAAACAAATGCCCAGTCCTAGTGTACACATTGGTGCCAGTACTGGAAAAAAGGTAGTGTAGAATCCTCAGGACATGGAAACATTCCTGCAATGGGGTTAGTCCAAGCTCATGGGGAGGCTGGCTTCCTTCTGTGATATAAGGAGGAGCTAGTCCACAAAAACAGACAGGACAGAAAAGAGCCAAAAAGTTGATAGACTAGACTATTGAGAAAAAGAAAGAAAGAAAGAAAGAAAGAAAGAAAGAAAGAAAGAAAGAAAGAAAGAAAGAAAGAAAGAAAGAATTTGCATATTGTTACTATTACTCAAGAAGCTATACATTTTCAGATGGCTTATATTCCAAAATATTAAGAGAGAAATTAATGGAAAGAAAGATAATTGGACATGAAAAACTGCCAAAAGCTTCAGATAAAAAATTGTATTTATTAATACAACAGATCAATGAAAAACATTGTATAAAAACAAAACGTTTGGCAGTCTGGACAAAGGAGCAACAGGGGAAGACTTTTAAAAGATATAAAAGGAGAAACGGCATGAAAAATAAAAAGTGACCTGGTATGGTGCAGTATTTATGCAAAGGAGAATGCTAAACTAATCAATACAAAAAGGAGCTTCAAAGATATTTGAAGAAAAGGTACAGGGAGAGGTACCTGGATATGGAAAATGTCACTATATAAAAAAAAAAAAAACAAAGGGGGGTGGTTGTAGGAAGGTAGAAGTTAAACAAATAGAAATTGAATTTATTGATTATCTGAAAAGTAAAGGATTTAGTGTGGAGAATCCAACACAGGAAATGTTGCAGCATGATGGAATAATGGCTCCTTAGATCAAGGAGTTGAAGCAGGATGCATCAGAATGAGGTTTGCCACATGGTAATTCTCTGGAGTTTTCTGTAGAGGACTGGCATGAAAGTCTAGTTGAAGATGCACAATAAGGGAAGTAGGAGGACACACTGGCAATTCTGATGTAGATAATGTTGTGGAGTGATGAGTCAACTGGTTCCCATATGAAGGAGCAGTAGATAAAGGAGGACACATCTGAAGACGAAATGTCACAGGAGGATTAACTGAAACTTTCTGTGGAATACTCAAAGGAAACATAGACCAAAGAAAATGTTCCCAGTCCAGAAGTATATGATTTAAGGGAAGACCTGCTTGATTTAACAGAGATGAAAAAACATATTAATATAGATTTATGAAATAGATTAATGAAAGTAACTAAGACCCAAAATGTTAGAAGACTGGTAAGACAGATAAACATGATAATCAGAACTATTAAGTGAAATTCATATGACATAACAGAAATAAATAAAACATATTACTGTGCAGCTAAACTAATAATGGATAGTGTTACCACAAAAAATGTACAGTAAAAAGGAAAGGAAGGGAATAAATAAAATGGAAGCATCAAATGTAGAAAACTATAAAGCAATTAAGACATGCTATATCACTGCTAGAAGAATACAGAAAAGGGAATAGATCATCAAAAATAGATAGATGTGGTAAACGCAATGCACAGTATCAAAACAGACCACAATCTTTCATAGCCTATTGCCAGTAATAAACTAAAACTATCAGCTCAAGCAGAAAAACTTAGAAGATATGCAAATAAATATAAAAGAAAAATACAAAATAAGCAGTTCGTTGATGAACCAAAAAGATTTCATAGAGAACTAGGAAACAAAGCAAAAAGAATAGAAATGCCACCAAAACGAAGAAATAGACACATTTTGGAGAAATATGTATGATGTCCCTGTTGAACATAACAAAGATACTAAACTGACAGAAGAATTAAAAGAAAAATGTACAGTTCTAATGGATAGAATAATAAATTAGATGAAATAATGACCAAAGAAACTCAGACAAAATTAACAAAAGCTCCTAAATGGAAAAACCTAAACCCAGATTCAGTACCTAACTTTGGGTTAAAGGTATTAACATCATTGCACAAAGATAGACAACCCTGAGTAAGAATTACTTGTATGTGGACCTGAACAGACAACAAACTGGTTAACAGTAGGAAAAATGATACTCCTCCTTAACAGTGAACCTGCAAGCCATCATAAAAACAATATGACTTGCCACCCGGCAATATACAAGATTCACGCTGAAACTGATGCAGACTAAGTTTATTGTCATTTTGGGAAAAATAATCATTTATGGCAATACAACAAACTGGTTACAAAAGAAAGTCATATGGAACAAATGATCATTTGTTTTTAAATAAAGCTATACTAGAGAATTGTAAAAAGTGGAAAAATCTAAGAATTGTGTGGATAGATTACAAAAACATTTGACAATATCCCACATTCACGAATAAAGGTATGTATATAGATGTATAAGATGCACCTTGCATTACTCATTTACATAACAGTTACCATGAAACAGTTGCAAACCACATTACAGTTGAGATATGACAAATGGCAAATTATTATCCTGGGGTAAAATTTCAAAGAGGAATATTCTAGGGTGATTATTTGTCATTGCTGCTGTTCCGTGTTGCTCCTAACTCATTAAGCTGTTTACTTAACAGATTAGGTTATAGTTATAATTTTGCTCTCGGAAACCAGCCTTGCTTAAAGACTTCTCATCTGCTTTTATGAATGACTTAAAACTCCACATTTCATCAGATGAGGAGTTGAAGGAATAACTAGAAATGGTTAAAAATTTTTCAGATTACATAGGAATGTCACTTGTTTTGGTAAGTGTGCAAAAGCAACATTTAAAACAGGGAAGCTGCAGCACCAAGAAAGCATCAGTCTGGGACAGGAATGTAAAATAATGGAACTTGAGCTCGCACTAGAGAGGCAAAAAACATTAAGACATGAAAATAAAGTTCAGTAAAGAATATTTCAGAAGACAAAAACTAATATTGAAAGCTGCTTTGAATTGACGTCTTGGAATAAAATACATGCAATAAATACATTTGCTCTTCCTGTTCTAACTTACAGTTTTGTGGTGACTGACCAGCCTCAAAAGGTATTGGATGAATTATTTTGATTTATTTATTTATTTTAAATTTATTGACTGGGATTGTCTGACTGAGCTGAAGAGTCCTTTTTCAGCGGAGGCCCGGGGAGAAAAGCTCCAACATATTATACAGTTTTCATTATAAATTAGCATTAAACAGCAATGTTGCAGGTTTATTACAGGGCATTAAGTAGCAATACAATGTTATACAGTGTCAATAATCAGGAGTATAGCATAACTATTTCAAGATGTATAAAAAGAAATATGTCATTAAGATGAGTATAGTTTTTGGGGTAAGTGGTGAAAAAAACACAGTTTTATCATGATGTAGTTGCATAAAAGCAAGACAATTACAATAGAATGTTTCTCTGAGGCAATTTGCCTAATAGATTTTAGAAGACAGTAGAAAGAGTAGTCAAGGAAGATTAGAGAGAGCTAGTGAGAAGAGTGAGTTAAGGGCAAAAAGTAGATTACGGTATGAGAAGTAGGGGATGTTAAGGAGGGTGAGTGCAGTGGCAGGACCAGTGACTTTTAAAGTGCTCTTTGGTGGCTGTCTTAAATTGTTTAGGATGTGTAAGGGTCCTGATTTCTAGTGGGAGCCTATTCAAGGCAATAGTGAGGTTACAGCTGTACATGTTGTGTCCAAATTTAGACATGGGTTTGTAGATTTGTAGTAGGTCTTTGTTAAAACTTCGGAGAGGTCTGGAGCAAGAATAATGGGAGATGAGAGGGGATAGTGCTGGGCAGTAGGAAGGCTCGTATAGGATAGAATGGATGATCTGGAGCTGAGAGAGAAAAGCTGGTGGGGTAATTCAAGCCAGTTTAGGTGTTTTAGAGAGAGACAGTGATGGGATTTGTAGGTTTTTTGGGCAGTAAATCTAGCTACCTTGTTGTAGGTAGATTCAAATTTGGTCAGGAGGGCTGAGTTAAGATTTGTGAGAATTTGAGAATTGTACATTAGACTGGGTAGAAGGTAGGTAAGAGAGAGAGTAATCTTGGCTTCAGAGGTAAGGAATTTCTTGTTATGGTAAAGGAGACCTAGTCCTGAATGTGTCTTTTTGATACAATTATTAACATGCAAATCATATTTAAGCTGATCATCGATGGTTACACCTAAGAGCTTAGTACTGGATTCTATCTGAATGGGAGTGTTATTAAGGGACTGTATGGAGAAGGAGGGTTTAATATTTATGAACTTTTTAAGTAGGAAGAGTAACAGCTTTGTTTTTTAGGGTTAAGGATGAGCTGGTTGTTGGAGAGCCATGTTTCAACCAAGTTAAAAGATGCCTGAGTAGCTGAGAAGAGCTTAGAGGGAGAGTTGGCTGTGGTGATGACTGTAGAGTCATCTACGTATTGCACTAAAGATGACTGAGGACAGGAAGTATAAAGCTGATTAGTAAAGATATTAAAAAGTAAAGGCCCTAGGATAGACCCTTAAGGTACACCCATTTTGACAGGGAGAGGAGGGAAGAGTGCAGAGTGCCATCTCACTGATTGATATCCATCAGTGAGGTAGCTGGAGAACCATGCAACAGTATCAGAGGAGAAGTTGAGGTTATGCAGTTTGTGCAGCAGAAGAGAGTGTGAGACAGTGTCAAAAGCTTTTGAGAGGTCCAAGAATAGGCAAGAAATAAGTTTATTGTCATCCATGGCTACAGAGACTGTGTTGAGATTTAATTAATTAATTAGATAAGAAAAAAAGAAAAAAATGCTTTGTGCTTAATAAATGATATATAAAAATCACTGTCTGTCAAGGTTATATATTCTTCACTCTGTAAGAGGTATGGGCCTCCTTAAAATCAATTACTCATATAAATATGCAAGTGAGGGTCTGAATGCATATCTGTTGACCTCACCAGATCAAAATATAGTGAAAGTTTTAAACATGAGGATAGGAAGTCTAGGATGACATCCTTGTTTAGTTTAGCAGAGGCATTTTGGTATCAAGTGGGAATGGGAATCTAACCAGAAGTAGGCAAAAATCAAACAGGAACTCCATGAATCAACACTTAAAAGAATAATAAAGAAAAGATCAGATAAAATAAAATACAATTGGAAAAATCATAAATATAATTGCATATACAAAAATCTCCTGGAACAACCTCACGTTGACCAAAACGTAATGCAAAAAGGAGAGAAGAAGAGTAAATTGTAACCAAAAGACGAAAGGTAAAATGCAGCCAGGTAACTAACTGCATACACTTTGGTTTTGTCAGAGAAACAGACAAATGCCGGTTATGTCAGCAAGTACTGGTAACAGCCAAACTTGTTGTTGCTGGGTGTGATACACTCATGGCAGATGACGTATACTGAAAGGCAAAATAATGATACAGAAGTAGCTGAGCAACATTGAAAATATGAACCACAAAGCATTATAGAGAATGATGAATTGTATACCCCATGGGATCACCCATTACCAGCAGTTCAAAAATAGATAAGAGAAAAATAAATATGGTCATCCATGAAAGAAAAGACACAAAGTCACAAAATACCAGGATTTGCAGCCAAAAATAAGAGCAATGTGGAAGAAAGATACCCAGACAGTTCTACTAGAAGTAGGAGCAACAGGTTTAATAAAAACAAATTTACAGTCATACTTAGATATACTACCAGTACGTGTAGCTCCACTTGGATTACAGGAGGAGAACATGCTGGGCACATTGCAGGTGCTGAGAAGAACACTATTAGCTTATACCAAAGAGTGAAACAGTAAATTTGTGAACTCTAATCATACCCTGATGTAGGTGTGTAGTTCATTCGCACAATGGTATTAGAAACCCAGTACTTGGAAGTTAAACTTGGCAATCTCTCTTTGTCAGTATTCCTACATGAGATTACTGCCTCTCCATTCAGCAATGTAAGAACTGGGAGGTGGGACATCATAAGTGAGTGCACTATGAGTCAGAAACCTGAAACACTAATCACACTCTGGACATCTGGGTCAGAATCAGGGCTCTATTCATGTATGCCATGAAACAAGGAGCAGCGTGTGCATTTATAGGGGAAGTGTGATTGATGTGAGTGCTGTTAGACACCTGGGATTTTACAGCAATGTTACAAGGATGAGTGGACTATTGAAGAGGCAATAATCTACTAGACACTAGTGATCTTCATAAATTACAACATGAAAAATCATGTGATCAGTGTTGCCCTGATTCACAGGGAGACTGAGTAACTACTGCATCGATATACTGATTATTGTTGGATACAGGTTGGGAAATGATGGACTGGAGGGAATCATTGAGAAGGACAGGCCTCTCTGTGTACCTCTTTCCTTTAATGGACCCCTGCAGATGAACAGACAGCGTTACTCTCTCTCTATGCTTTTTCCATAAATGGACCTATGCCGAATAATGGATTGTATTATCGCTAACTGACATCATAGCTGAGGCTTAACACTGGTAAAAAGCAAGGTTGCTGCCCTTATCTCATGAGCACAGCCTGACTGCCCGAGGTGGTTCACAAACATCACTTACCAGTCCATAACTGTGCTATTCTTGTAAATAGCAGCACTCCTTGTATATAGCATAGTTTGGACTTGTGATGGTATAAGCAATCTTTGCTGGTACAGTCCCGTGTAAATCTGAGGACAGCTGCTGATACTGCTGTCAAAGTCTGTAGATTATGACATGTCATATAATTTTGCCATTTTGGTAAGTTAATTATCTTTTTACAGTTAAAGTAAATTCAAAACAATTGTGCATCTATTTTGGATTAAGCTTTTGATATTACATTTTCTGGTTTCTAGTAGTACTTATACAAATTATTTCCGCTTTATAATTTATAGCCCACCTGCTACTGAACCTAATCAGTTTCAAAACCTTGTTATTGCCAATGAGAACACTCCAAATGTTCAAAAGTTTGGACAATACAGCTGCCTGCCATATCAAGAGCATTTTATCCAAAAAAAAAAGTTACATTTAATGCATTACATACATAGAAAAGTTGTAACTGTCATTTGAAACATACATGAGGTTCCAAGAGGTTGGCTTGGAACTCTCTTACCTTTTAATGCATTTTATCTCTCTGACTCATGGTGGCATTGTATTATAGTAACCAGATTTCCTTTTGTCTTATGTTTTAAGGTACAAATCTTTCTCTTCTATGGTCTCCAGTGCCATAATGTCTATAATCAGACTGCTTTTATGTATTTTATGTTCTAAATCTGCATCAGTTGTTTATGACACAAGAGGGATTTTCCTTGTTTTCCCATGGAATATAATGGATTGTGACATCAGACTTGCAAAAGAGACTAAAAGCAGAGGTTGATAAAACTGTCTTGAAGGGAAAGGTTACAGCAAGGAATAAAACAAAGAAAATGATGGTTTCTTTTGGAGCTGAGAATAGTTATTATCACATAAAGAGCGTTCCAAAAGTTTACATTATGCAAAAATAAATAAATAAATAAATAAATAAAAAGCAATAAAACTGGTAAGGTAGTAGCTGGCTCTTTATTCCAGATGGATAAAGCCTTAATTACAGCCCAAATGATCCAGAGTCACTTAGCAACCAAGGCACTGGGGGTCCCTTCCCAGGGAGTGTGATTGACATGCACATCTTTGCAATGTTGATACTAGGGTGTCAAATCACAGGCATGTCATATCAGGAGACTCGATGTGGGTGCACAGCCATATTAAACATAGATGATTGTGACCAGGTCACTGATCGTAATGAGCATATTACATGTTCAAGACTTGGGTGCAAAGAAATTTACTTCAAGGTGAATCTTGACATCCATGCAGAGAACACAAACCTCTTCATTATGATCAGAGATTCAATCATAATGCTTTGTAGTGCCTGGAGATTTATCTTCTTCACATAATACTAGCAAGTCAAAATTTGGATTAACAAAATAAATTAAAAAATGCAATGTGTTGATCTGGCTTTGAAAGCTGGTAAAGCAGTGGGGAAGTGGTTGACGTCCTTATGCACTCCTTGTCTTGGGGATGCAGTTTAATTCAAAATGTGTAAATACTTTAGCAAACAGCAAGCAGAAATGGGAGTTGAAACAAAGCTATTTCATGCCACGCTGCTGTTATTTACTGGTCAACACTGTCTTCTTTTAGTGCAGACTGAACCTTAACAAAGCATAAGGGGTGCTAAAAAATTGTTAAACATCACTCACTACCGTTGAGTGTCAGTTATTCCACAAAACAATGGGAAAATTTCCCTTTTCTGCACTGAAGTGCGATCTCGTAGTTGGTAGTGGGGGTTGCAGGGGGGCTTCAAAGTTTTGAAACTTAGAATATAGAATATAGACCCTTTAAAACTATGCAAAATATGTATGCTTTTATAATTTTTTTTACTTACATGCTATAAATATAACATCTAAACAGCTGCATGCTAACCATTAAAAGAAATGTAGTCACTTATGAGAAAACATGGGTCTTTGAGCTATTCATCAATCCTAACAAAATAAAAGAGACAAAGATTTGTGGTAAGCTTTGATTAAAATAAATATACCCGTCTCTTTTAAAATCATAATATCATTGCAGTTTGTTTTGTAGGAGGCGTTACCTATAGCAGCTGATATGACAACAATTTGCAAGTGATTCAGGACTACTTTATTTATAATTCTTCCTGGATGTTAACATCCAGCTTTTCTTTCCCACCTGCTTCAGATGGTGAGTTCATTGTTTACCAACCACTCCAAGTTATGTCTGTTGTCCTAGACACAGTAATGCATGAACACTAGGAGCTCCAATGTCCAGCATTTCACCAGAAACTTCCAACATGTCAAAATCTAAGCCATTTAAGTCTACCACTGTACTTCAAAGCCAAAATGGAATATGCAAAGCATTACTCTCTTTTTTTATCTACATAGTATTTGCTCAAGTAAAAAGTCTCCTTTTCTCTTACCTCACCCAGCACCTACCCTGCCATCTTATCTGCTCACACTGAAAGATCTACTCACGGGAGGATAGAGACCTACCAGGAGTAAAGTATGAGAAGAGGTGGATATTGCTGGTATCATAGCAATATTGGCCAGTGATATAAGGGTGGGATGCATTTAATATTAGGATGTTAAAATATTAAAAATATCAGCATGCATACATAAGGCTGCCAAATATATAACCATCAAGTGTGGACTTTATTTTTAACTTTGGTGGGTGCTCAGTGCTAACACCTTCATTTACCCCTGGTGTTACTGTGAAATTTAATTTTTGCCAGCCATATTCTTTTGTCTCGGGTAGTGTGTTGTCATTACCCATTCTACCGTTGAGTGTCAGTTATTTCACAAAACAAAAACATGTGTTTCTAATTTGTGACATGTCTTGACTTTATCACTTATGTAAAAATACACTTACAACAACGATAGAGTTGATAACCTTGATGAAGACTGGCATGGGTTCATTAGGGCTGATGGAATCATGTCTTACTTTACATAATTATGTTAACAGGGCTGTGAAAGCAGAGATTCCAGTTACAGAGGATTTGACAATATTTTTCTTTGTAATCTTGTAACTAGATTAATGTCAACAACTACCTATATGTTCCTTCAGATAATCAGTTAATATCATTAACCTACTAACTGACTGAACATTTAGGATTTCTCTCCACAACTAAAGGATATGAAAGGATGTAAGAACTTCCATCATGCATAAATATCTGCCTTATCATTAGCACTAGAAAATGTTCAAGACTTCCTTGTTCTGTTTTCTCAATAACAAAAAAGGGTGAATTCTTGTAAAAATCCACTGGTAATAATTAATGACTTAATTTTGATGAGAATGTATCTTACGTTGCAATAAAGGTCTACAGTTTGCTTTCTGTAAGGATCTGTAATATTATATTCAGAAGGAAAATATCTTGTTTCCATCTCCCCCCAGGTTAAACTATTACTGGGTTATAACAATGAGTTTTCTGTTTATAAGAATACAACCCTAGTCAGCTTGAAACGTCTCATAAATACAGTGCCGACATTATAAATTATAGAGCACATCATATGAAATGAAACTAAAAGAAGTATGTTTGTGATTTGTTAATTATATATTAATAAGAGGGGGTTTATGTAGGGCATTTAATGCTATCAACAGTGCTGTTAAACTTGTTCTACTCTTTTTGCAAAAATACACATAACCCAGAGAGTTTGGGGATGAAGGTCTATCTAGTATTTGCTTATATTAAGAATTACTCAAAAAAGCATTCACATTCTTGGAACTAAGGAAAAATATCCATGGGGTAAACATTGCTCTGGAAATCATGTAACCTTGAAAAGGAAATGTGATGCCCACCCGAATGACAGCATGTTCCATAGTGCAGTATATGACTGCTAATGGCCTTGGCCATGAACTTCTGAATATACAATGAACTATTTAGTAATATAATAGAACTAGAAAGATAAGCACAACCTATACAAAACAAAATTTAAAATGTGCATTTATTGACCTTATTAAATAATATAACAAGTGAAGCTTCTAGAATAAAGTGCTTTAGAATAAGTATAAGTGAACAAACAATACAAGATAATAGTTATATAAAATACAATATACTCAAGTTTGTGTGTGGTTGTCTGGTTCTCAATAAATTCAGCCACTTTGCCTATAGTACCTGCAAAGTCTATGTAATAGTCATGCTATTTTGTAATATTAATTAGATACAAAATTCACTAACTTGTAGGGCTGGCTATGTAAAGCAGGAATATGTAGCCTAATGTTGTAGTATAACAACAGAAATATTATTTACATTGTTCCATTTTTCAGTTATCAACACTTTACCATAAGTGGAAGTTACAAAACAAATAAAGGATTCTGCTTGGAAATGAAAAATGTTTTGTAAGAATGCCTACAATCTAGAATCCCACTGTGTTACTAATTAGGTAGGTTGACATAAAGAAGCCGTCTCATCCAGTCATTCATTATGTTTTTCTTTATCTTTTGTCCCATTGCCAGAAACTATCAAACCCTTCCCTTTCAGGCTAAGCTCATTCATTCCTTGTTAAAGAGGACATATCAGTACTGTATGAGGATGAGAACTGTCTAGTGCATCGACCATACAGGCAGCTATGAGGATTGTTTGTGTCCATGCTGGCATCCTAGCACTTAAGGGCAAATGATATAGACTTAGCCCCACTCATGCTGATGATGTAGCTTCTACATCACTTCTGGGGATGCCTTTGGCCTTCAGCTCTGCACATACATGCATGCACCTTCACATCCAATGGCAAGGGCTGCCATCACTGAGTTGGGTAGCCACAACCCATGTCTTCCCTGCACTGGCTTCACTGCAAGTAAGGCTCTTCTTACCCAGGAACATGAACAAGCTAGTCAGGATGTACTTTCCTCTCCCTCAGGATGGGCACATCCTTTTTCCCTGTCAGCTCCATTAGGTACTTGCACTGCTACTCAGCTTACTAAAGCTGTAGTTAGGATTGTATCCATTATGACACAGAGCTGATGAATTTTGTAACAGTTTAAACCTGAGACATGCTTACACTTTATGAAAGAAACTGGATAATGAAGCTGTGCTACAGTATCAGCAGATGGCAAAATCAACTACACTAACATTGTGTCCATTTTTATAGAGGTCCGATATAACCTCCTGCAATATTTTACAGTAAGTACAAAATCAATAGCATTTTTTATGGCTTTCTACATGGAAAGGACTTCTTCTAATTGCTCTCTGCTCATTTTCAGTCTATGCACAAGATACATCATGTTCTACTAGTAATCCCATAAAATTCCTTTCCTAACACACCAGGCAACACACCAGTGTCTCACAAACACAGCCCATAAGGCAAAACAATAAACCAACACAGCCCACAAGGTATAACAATAAAGCAAACATATTAGTCATTGGTGACTCATTTGTAAGACACACCGATGTCCCCCTCACCAGGCTCAACAAGGAGAAGGTCACGGTCAGTTATCTGTCTGGTGTCAGAATCTGCCACATCACACACGCACTTATTTCTCTGCACAACAAGTAAAAGTATGACTCTGTCATTGTCCATGTTAGTGTGAATGACTTGAGATGTACCTTCCTGGACTATATGAAAAGAGACATGATTGAACTCTCAGAGTATGTGTCCCAGGCACGTATGTCCCTAGCCCTAAGCAGCATCCCACCTTCACCAAGAATGATACCACAATAGCAAAAAAAATGATTGACTTTAACAATTGGCTTAGTTTCTGATGTCATTCCAAGGGGATCCAGTGTCTGTCTGACTGGGATGACATGGTTAACAGGCCTCGATGCTTTGCCAGAGATTGTCTCCTCCTGTCACTCTTAAGATTCCTTATCCTGGCCAAGGCTCTTGCCTCTCCCATTGTGCCTTTTTTAGGCAATGTCCCAAAGACAAATCTCCAACATGAAAGATCTGTCAAAAAGCAAATTGAAGATCATGCTGCTTAATGCTAGGCGCCTTAACCTGAAAATACACTCACTGGAGGCTCTCCTCACACTGGAAGATGCTGATGTCTGTGCAGTCATGGAAACTTGGTTCAGGGCTGCAGGGAGCACCCCATAGCTTACCAGGCTATACCTCATTCCATACATTCTGTCCCCAAAATGAGGTTGGGAAGACTAAGGGTGGTGGAGTCTCTAATTGCTCACCTGGTTTAAATACTGCTGCTAGTTTAAAACCAGTTTTAATGAAGTTACAATGAACTAAATTATGTAATTGAAGAGACATATTTATATGTTTGTATGTCTGTTGAAGTTTATTTATCTATGTATAAATTTCATTATATTTTTGTTATAAATATGATTTTATGGGTGTCACATGATTTTGGCTGCAGTCATGTGATTTCTTTGGCTCCTATTTAAAGCATATTGCTGTTATTCATGTTTGTATTGGAATTGAAGAAGGGTTTTTGCCCGAAAGCTTTGCCTTTTTATAAAGTGTTTTTCTCAACGGT
This sequence comes from Protopterus annectens, assembly GCF_019279795.1. Classification (NCBI taxonomy): domain Eukaryota; kingdom Metazoa; phylum Chordata; order Ceratodontiformes; family Protopteridae; genus Protopterus; species Protopterus annectens. The sequence goes on along the minus strand of NC_056725.1, from coordinate 981,410,098 downwards.
TGGTGTGTTGTCTTCAGTTCTTATATTCCAGCACTTTGTTGTGTGGCCGTATTAGTTTATGCTGGTTTGTTGGGAATCCTGCTGAGAGCCGGTGCAGCCATATGGAAACTACTTGTTTGTTAAAATCCGTCTTAGCGAAGGAAACAAACCCTTTATTGGGGTTAGTCTCTACTGTTTCAGTGGATGTGGACAGTCCTATCAATGTGCAGTCGGAAGGCACCGTGACATTTAACAAAAAGATGGAACTTTTGGAAAGAAAGGTAGGCACTTATAAACGCCTACAATGGCAACACTTTAGTTTTTCAGCTTACCTGGATAGAGGCATTGTACCATGGGGGCTTAGAATTTTGAAAATGCCCTCATATGGTAATGCCTATCCGGATCTTTTAAAGCACTGGCAACAGTTATATATCAAATTAAGCTTGGATTATATGACTTTAATGAATGAGTTTTTTCTAAAAATGAAAGAGACTTAAAAGAAGAGATTATTAATATGAAGAATGAACTTATGGCCATGTCTTGTTTTTCTAGTATGCTAACCATAGATCAACAGATGTTGGATAGATTACAGAATCTTGATGATTGCCTTGAAGCAACTAAAAAGCATAAATTACTGAGAGATATGGCAGATTTCTAAAAAGGCCATATATTTTCTTGGCCTAAGAACGAACCTACTAATATGGTCTCTAAGAAAAATTATTCTCGTCTTACTTCCATCAATGTTTTGGATGAATTTCCAGAAGCTAAAACTAATAACTTTGTTTCAAATTCATCCACTATCCTATCGGGTGAAGCATCTGAAACCACACCCTCTGTGATGACGTCGGCATCGGCAGAAACGGACACTAGTACGCATGACACTGCATCTGCAACTAGTGGAGAGTTACTACAAGATGAGCATGAGGGTGGAAAGTTGTATATGAAGAAAAGTCAACAGTTACTTTTAAATTTTTCACAAAAGCATTTTCAGTTAGACCAGCCGGAGAAAGTGCAAGAGAACAATGCGCTGAGAGGCAGGTCTTTGACAAGACAAACTATAAATCCAACTGTAAATCCGACGGAATGCAAGAGCGACAGTCCAATGGGACAAGGGAAAATGAGACGGAGATAAGTAAAGGTATTCTAAACGTATCTAACTTTGTCTTGGATGCTTTCCATTTCTCTTTATTTCAGAAAAGTCTAAGTTTTATACCTACAGCAAGTGACGACTTGGTATCTGCTTTAACTGACTTGAAACAGTTTGTTAGAAGTATAAATCTTAAGCTTTTATTTAAAGTGTCTTGTTTTGACCAGTCTATTTGTAAAAAGTGCAGCACTTTTATACCGGTTAGTGTACCAGTCCTAACAGCTTTTCATGATTTGTGCGAGGCTAAATTAAGAAGCCTATACTCTACTGCTATTAAGACAAATTATTACAACTTGAATTATAATGAGTATTTAGTTTTGAGGAATTTGGAAACATGTAACAATATTGTCATTAAACAGGCCGATAAGGGGGGTGTTGTAGTTATTATGGATCATGATAATTATATGTCATCTGTAATTGATTTTCTTAATGAGGGGAATGCTTTTAAATGAATTAGTCCCAGCGACGTTAAGAAGCATATCAGTATTGTTAACATGCTGGTTTATGAGTTACAGATTAATGGTGACATTGACTTGGATCTGTTTCATTTTTTTACAGTGCCTTGTCCAACTATTCCACAATTGATTGTATCGGCTGCCCAAAATTCATAAATCATTACTTAACCTACCCATGAGACCAACAGTGTCTGAAAATGGATGGATAACAGAGCCCATTTTCATCTATTTGCAAAAACAGTTACATCCGTATTTGTTACAATGTAGCAATGTACTGAAGGATACTAGAGATTTTTTGGTTAAGTTGTCTGACTGGTTTAACAATCTACATGTCACGAATATACATATAGGGGAATATCTGTTCGTGACTTTAGACTTTACATCTCTCTTTACGGTAATACCGAATGGTTATGGTATTGACTCTATTTGGGAGTTTCTGACAGCACAAGGCTCGTTGTCAGCAAGTTATGTTGAAAACATCTGTCTTCTATTGGATATAGTTTTAAATAATAATGTTTTTTTGTTTGACAAGCAGTTGTATTTACAGCTTACCGGTGTGGCAATGGGCACACTGGTAGCTAATACATATGCAAACTTGGTCTTGCACCAATGGGAATTACAATTTATTTATGATAGTTCTAAATTTTTGAATGGTAATGTTTGTTTTTATCAACAGTTTGTCGATGATTGCTTTTTTATTTGGAAAGGCCCTCTAAATGAGTTAATGGATTATGTTGATTATTTGAACACGACTACTACTTTTTTAAAATTTAAAATGACTGTCTCAGACAGTGAGATCGCATTTCTTGATGTGAGAGTTATGTTGGAAGATGGATTGTTACATACTAATATTTATAAGATGGATGTGCATGCAGATAGATATATACATCATAGTAGCATGCACGCCCCACATGTGTTTAGCGGGACTGTTAAATCTCAGTTTACTAGAGCCAGTAGACTCAATACGGCTGACTCAACTTTCCATACATAGATCAAATGTTGAATGAGTTTTTAAATAGTGGGCATGATTATGATATGTTGATAGATTTAAAGGCTAGTACTATACAGAACAGAAAGACTACATGCAGACCATTTTTTAGGACTACTCAGACTATTATTGAACCTGCTCCCGATTTAATCATTAATATACCAAAGTTGGATAAATTTAGGTATGTTACTACATTTAGTAATAAAACATATTTGGTTAAATGTATTATTGAGAAGAATTGGACTGTGCTGATGGCGTCTCCTGAGATAAGAAATCGTTTGGGTAGTAAACCTTATTTTTCATATAGGAATATGAGAACTTTAAAAAGTAGATTACGTTATAAGGACTTTAGCCAAAATTCTAATCAATATGATTTGACTCGCCATAGCACATTTAGATGTATGAATTGTACATGCTGTGCAGATATTGTAGATAATCCTAATAGCTCTTACGTTCATCCTAGCACTGGTAAGACTTATATGTTTAGGTTTACAACAAATTGTGGTAGTATTAATGTTGTGTATCTAGCTGCCTGCATTGTGTGTCCCTCATTTCATGTGGGGAAAACCACACGCAAGTTAAAGGAGCGAGTCATTGAGCATAAATCTGAAGTCAGAAGGGGGAATGAGAAGAATGCTTTGTATAAGCATATTAAGGCATGTGGTGTAGAACACAGATTTAAATTTATAGTTATTGACATGGTTATTCCATCTCTTAGAGGTTGAGATATCAATAACTTATTGGAGATCAAAGAGTATGAGTGGATTTTAAGGCTTGCGGCTGATCGCTCGCCTGGTTTAAATATTGCTGCTAGTTTAAAACCAGTTTTAATTAAGTTACAACAAACTAAATTATGTAATTGAAGAGACATATTTATATGTTTGCATGTCTGTTGAAGTTTATTTATCTATATATAAATTTTGTTATATTTTTGTTATAAATATGACTTTATGGGTGTCACATGATTTTGGCTGCAGTCATGTGATTTCTTTGGCTCCTATTTAAAGCATATTGCTGTTATTCATGTTTGTATTGGTACTGAAGAAGGGTTTTTGCCTGAAAGCTTTGCCTTTTTATAAAGTGTTTTTCTCAACGGTTGGTGTGTTATCTTCAGTTCTTATATTCCAGCACTTTGTTGAGCACCCCCTACCTTACCAGGCTATACATCATTCCACACATTCTGTCCCCAAAATGAGGTTGGGAAGACTAAGGGTGGTGGAGTCTCTATCACCTTACAAACAGAAGGTGCAGGGATTGATTCTCACATGGGGTAATTGGCTAGGCTTAAAATGGCCCACAAGGGCAGTTAGCCTAGTTTTAACCTATGAACCTATGAATCTTCATTAAGGACAGGCACACCTCCAGACTGGTTTGCCAGCATGACACACTGGAACTACTCCAGGTGCAACTGACAGTGGGCAAGATACCCATACAAGTTATAGCCAGCTATAGACCCCCTCCATGATGCAAAAACACCCACTCCTCCTACCTGGATCTACTTGACTCTAAGTAACACCCTGATCCTTGGTGACTTCAACTACTGCACCATAGACTGGGTAAACTATTTCTGCACTAATGCACTCACCCATTGATTCCTTGACTTCATCAGTTCTAACACACTAGACCAGCTCATCTCATCCACCACAAGGGGAGATAACATTCTGGACTTGGTTGTCACCAACACAGGGAACAGCTGCACCACTCTGACAATATGTTCTTCCCTGGTGAGATCAGATCATCAGTTTGTCTATTTCGAGGTTTCTATCCCAGCAACACCCCCACCAGCCCTAATCAGGCTAAAAAACTTCTCAAAAGCTGACTACAACCTCCTAAGGGAGGGTATCAGTAGCTTCACACCACCTCCCCCCTCAGAAGATGCAGACAACTATGCTGAACAGTACAGCAGTGCAGTATACAAGCACCTGTATAACTGCATGGATTTAGCCATACCCAACAGAACTAAAACCTGCTCCTCTAGAAAACACAAACCTGTCTGGTGGTCATCCTCTATCAACAGGTTTTACAACAAAAGGAAGAAGTTGTTGTCCAAGAGTAAAAGGGAACAAATTACTAATTGGAACCCCCCCCCCTCCTTAGCCTCAACAAGCAAATGTGATCACTAGTGAAAACCTCCAAATCCAATTACGAATCAAAACTAGCCTCTGAAACAAAGGGAAAACCACAAAGCCATCTTCAGTTACTTGAGGAACCTCCATGGCAAAGCACAGATTTGTTCAGAATTAGTACTTAATGGTATCACTTACACTGATCCTGTTAACTTAGCCAACCTGCTAGGAGATAGGTTCAGAGCAAACTTCACCCCCCTGTCCCCCCAAAGGCCCTTTTGACATAGGTTCATAGGTGTGTACTAGGCCAACAGCCCTGGAGCCTTTACAAGCCTAGCCCATAGAAGTGCCCTGGCATCATGCAGCCATTAGATCCTAGATCCTCTATCAAGTAGAGCCACTGGAGTGATCCCATGAGTGAACTTTCTATTTCCAATCCACTCATCAAGATTTCTCTTGAAAAGGGCCAGTGAGGTGCTCTGCTTGACATGTATGGGAAGTTTATTTCAGAGCATGGGCAGTCTCTTGGTTATTAACCTGTCCCGTCAGCATATTCTGTTGATTGTAGTAATGAGGTTGAGATCCCGAAAGCATGTGGTGCAAAGGGATTGGGATTTCTTTAGGTGTAACATTTCTAACAGGGCTGGGTCAGACATGGCTTTACAAGTCAAGCAGCGACCACCTCTTAATAGATATGAGACAGAGAAAAGCTGGAGTTTTTTGAGTCTGTCCATGTAGGGCATGTGTTTAAGGCCTAGGACCCTCTTTGTGAGGTACTTTTGTGGGCATTCTAGCTGTTGCAGGTGTTTAGTGAGGTACAGGCCAAATGGGGCATTATACTTGATGACTGGTCTAATGAGGGAAGAGTAGAGAGAGATGATGACCTCTTTCTTCCTGGATCCAAAACCCTTGGTAATGAGATGTGCCATGTAGAAGGACTTTCTGATCACGGTGGCAATGTGGTGGTCGAAGGAGAGGTTGCTGTCAACCTGTGTCCCCAGATCTCTTATAACACCTTCAGTGTTCAGTGGGCTACCATCAATGTGGTAATTAGTGGGAACTGAGTTTTTCCCAAAGGGAATGATGATGCATTTTTTGGCATTAAGTTTAAGGCCATGGTTTCAACACCAGTCGGTCTCAGTGAGGCCTTTCTATAGGATCCCCGATACTTGTCCCATACCTCACATCTTCATAGATCAAGTGTTAAAGGACATATCCAAGGCAAAGCACACAGCTTCCATGGGACCTGATAGTATCCCAGGCTGTATTCTGCACAATCTCCAGCTTCGCCATTCAACCACAGCCTAAGTACAGGCTTCATTCCAGTAGAGTGGAGAACTGCCATTATCATCCCTTTGCACAAAGGTGGTGCCACTACTGAGCCTGGAAACTATCACACCATTAGCTTGGCAAGTCTAATCTGTAAAGCCACGGAGTGTATTATTATGTATCTCATAAACAAGGACACAGGCAATCTCCAAGCACTTGATCCCTCCCACTTCAGATCCGTCAAGGACAGATCTTGCCTGTTGAACCTGGTTGACTTTTTTGAGACTGTCACTAAGGTCCTGGATGAGGGAAAGTCAGTACATGCAGCTTACTTTGACTTGGCTATAGCCTTTGACACAATCTGCCACTCAGGCATCATTGAAAAGCTAACACAACTTGGTGTAAATCCCTATCCCATCAGGTGGGTGGCCACCTGTCTCACTGACAGGACCCACAAGGGCAAAATAGGCACCTCCACCTCTGATATCAGACCTGTCACTAGTGGTGTTCCCCGGGGATCTGTCCTGGAACCTGTACTGTTTCACATATACTTCTCAGAGGTCTAGGCAAAGACAAAAGGCCTGTGGCTGACCAAGTTTGTGGACTACTGTAAGTTTGGTGCTGTCACTGACTCCCCAAATGATGCTAAAATACTGCAAGATGGTCTCACACCAACAAATTACTGGTGCCAAAGTCATGGCTTCAAGTTAAATGCAAAATAAATGCATCATCACACCATTTGGCAAAAACAGGGCCCCTACTAATTACCACATCAACAGCATACCGCTGAGCACAGAAGCTGTGGTGAGGGAACTGGATACTCAGGGTGGCAACAATCTCATATTTGACCATCATGTAGTGACAGTGGTCAGAAAAACCTTTTAATTGGTTCATCTCATATGTAAAAGGATTGCATCCAGAAAATAAGGTTATTACCTCTCTATACTCCTCCCTCATTAGACCAATAATTGAGTATAACACCCCATTTGGTATGTACCTCTCCAAACATCTGCACCAACTGGAAAGGCACAGAAATACCACACAAAGAGAATCCATGGCCACCAACCCATTTTCTATATGGACAGGCTCAAATCACAATCACTTTACTCGGTAACGTGCAGATTGTTCAGAGGTGATCTGTGTCTCGCCTACAAGGCAGTCTTGGACCCTGCCCTACTAGAGATGCTCCATATCTGTGAGTCTAACTCCTTGAGCATTACCTGCTTGAAAGACCTGAATCTAATATGCAACATCAACAAAACCTGCTGGAGAGACAGGTTTGTCTTCCAGAGGCTGCCCTGTCTCTGAATAGACTTCCCATTAACATCGAACAGAGCACTTCACTGACCCTCTTCAAGTGCAACCTTGATGAGTGGATGGGAAACCACAAATTTGTCCCAGGGGTTCCACCTATGTCTCTCATTGGCAGGGGTGAAAGGTTCTGACTGTGGTTTCTTTTTTGGGGATAAAGTCTTAGCTAGACTTGCAAGTGCCCCAGGGCCATTAACCTAGTAACCCCTATGATCCTATGATTCTATGATAACAATTTTTATATTTGTGATGCACTTACTTCCTCACAGATAATTTTCCATCAAGCTGACATAAAAGGCCTTGATATGACAATTAGTCATGTTTAGGAGTACATTTTTTAAATTCATTCCCTATATGTATTTACTCATTACCTTACTCACCACCTTGCTAATCCATGTCTCTATAATAATTAAAGTAATAATGGTGATAAGGGAAACCTCTGTCTCATCCAGCTTTCACATTACAGAGAAGACAGGAAAACAACTCATCTAAACAGTGGCAGGTGTGATCATGATACAAAGCATGTAAATTAAAAATAAAATGGTTAAGGAGCCTCACAGAAAAGAACCCTGAACAGTGTTAACCTATTCACAGGCAATGACAAATGCTACACAAATGGAATTTATAATTGTTATCGGTCTGGAAATAATTAACAAGGGCTCTAACATGGTCTGCACTACACAAAACACAAAATTGGCTATAATATCTTAGGGTAGAAGGACTCTTATTTGCTTTTGGAAAAACAGGGTCATGAGTATTTAGAGAAGAACAACATTTTACTTGCTTCAAATATTTATTGAAAGCAGACAGTTAAGAAGGACAGTAGCAAGTCTTGCATGCAGTTGTACAGATTTCTAGTAACTCAGTGTTGGCCAGAGTTTTCGTCTTCCCAACTCTTTTGTAGGTCTATTTCCACTTTTTTAAGTGAAACAGGTTTTCTAAGACCTCTGTTTATTGTGGAAAACCTTTATTAGGTATATTACCTTCAGATATTTCTTGACTTTTTCTGCTATAGCTGACATATTACTGAAGCATATATTTTCATAAAATTCAGTAGAGTATTTAATTCTACTATATCATTCTCAGACTGCCTTGTTTATTCTTTACCCTTTGGTTAAATCTGGATGACTGTTTATCCTTTAGCCTATTTGAAAGCAATTTCCTGTGTTTTTCCATTTTGCCTATGCAGATAATAAGCTTTTTAATATGAGAATTAATAGATTCACAATAAGATATCACCAGACTGCTTATTTGCTGATTCATATTGTCTAATTAATTCCTTGTTTTGGAATTTTGCTTTTAAACGATGATCATAAAGATCTTTAGCCTTGGCCTATGCAGACACTAATAATAGTAATCATTTTAATATTATGTAGTATCTATGTACAAAGAGACAATAGAATAAGGCTGAAATAATACTATGCCATTTAAGGTGACAAATTTTGAATCAGATCCTGCCATAAGAAGGCAGACAGATTGTGCTCAAAAAGCTAGAGTAATTGCTTTAAGTATGGCAAATTATCTGTTATCCAAAGTGAAATGATAGTCATTCCAAATAGGTGTGCACACTTTACTGAAAGGTCACAGTCATATGACAATGAGAAGGAATAGCTATAGACTGAATGTTTTGCAAGTTAGAATTTAGGGATAATTAAATAATTAGATATGCTTCCCTGTGCTAAATCTGAAAAATAAATAGAAAACATGAGGCATTGATGGATTGTTCTCCAATCACCTTCTAAGCCATATTCAGACACAAGTTTAATTAAATGAAATAAAATAATCATATACATTCCAGTGACAGGGTTTCTTTTGTTTAGTACACGGACCAAAGATAGAGTAACATCTCCAGTAAATAGAAGATGGTAACTGCTTAGAATAAAGGTTTTAATGGTAGTTGTATTTTTGTTAAAGTGAGCACAATCTGTATTTTGTACATATGCATTGGCCAGTGTATCTCATTGCAGACATATGTGTACTCTACAAGAAAACCATCCCAAATCACCATCCTGCACTGTGTATTCAACAATCTGCTAAAATGACAATTATGCCTTCTGCACATTTACATTACCCAGAGAGCATTTTCCTCCCTACCTAGTGATCTTTATACTGACACATTAAAAAAGAACATAACTTGGCTGCTTCCTCCCACTTTCGACAGTTATCCTATTCAGGTTTCTCAGATCACATCATGTTGGATGCTAATAAAATCTCATTATGCTTTCTTTAGGAATTTGTTACCTTTGCCCTTACATAACCTAATTTTCCTTACATTATGCTTTATTTAGGAATTTGTTACCTTTGCCCTTACATAACCTAATTATCCTTACATTAACACCTTTGACAAAGCAAAAATCACTATGGGATGGTATTTGTACCTCTTATGCCTTCCCATCCAAAAGGTTCATAAAACTATTTAGCCTGTTGGAATTCATAGATGGAGGCATAAATCCACTAAAACTTTAAAAATGTTACAGCTCTTTTACTTTGCAGTTTCAGAGTGAAGAAATCTAATGACAGTCATAGAAGATGAGAGTCTTAAAGAGTTAAGTGATTTCTGCATTTCCAAAAATACTAATTTAAGCAAATATTTTCATTAGTAGCAGCAGAAGAAAATTAGTATTCAGTACATTTAAAAACTGACAACTAATTCAAATCAAACAGTCCCACTAGAAGAAACTTTCATATATTCTGTCAAGAGATTCATAACGTTAGTAAGGATCTAGAGTTCTTCTAGTCTATGTAAATTCAACAATATTTGGCTTGGGGCAGCAGTGAAAGATGATGTCATCTTCTAAGGCTGCAATATGTGTTATGGGATAAAAGAAGACAAATTAATAAGCAAATTCATATCAGTATGACAGCCCCCATCAGGGATGTTTGGATTAGAACAAAATAAAATTAGTAATGAATACTTGGAGTACCAAAAATAAATAATTGTGGCTCCAAATATAAAGACAATATAAAAAAAAATCTTTCTGTATTTAGGCTGACTACTTAGAACAAGTGGCAAACCTCTCTTCCAATACTGCAACTAGCAAAACATTTTCCTTTCCTTTTCTCTAACAATGGTACAGTTAGTTTCCCCTTCTGTGTTTCATTTCTTGCAAGATTAATTCCCTATAGCCTATAATTTTCAGAGGCTGCTATACCATCTTTCATTTAGTTTCTACACCAAAGCCTGTTAAATTCCAGGAGCTAAAGTTATGTGTAGTAGTCACCCTATCTAAATAAAAACAAGTGGTAATCACTATACAGTACAGCTCTAAGTTATATACCAAACGAAGGCAATGTAGCCCACCCTGACTCTGGATAAGGAAATGGGACATACAATCTGTGCATGTATGCAAACACTTGAAAGATGCTTGCCTGTAGATACTAAGCCAGCTGTAAAAAATGAAGAGGAACAGTCCTTGGTGTATCTTCACTTAAGTTGGTACATTCCTTCCATTAACAATAGCAGCACCAGCAATTTGAGATCTTCATGAGGCAAGCTGTTGCTGAACAGCAGAGGTTGAAATATAATAAATTCTTTGAAACATCTTGTGAATCATGTGCATATTACTGCCCATTCGAGGTACTGAGCACCATGGTAGTGCAGTGGATAAGTAAATAAACAAACCTACAAACAACTCTTATGCTGCTTATTCAAAAGTTAAATTTTAATTAATTAATCTAAAGCAAAGACCATGAGTTGCATCCGTATGCTGTCAAACTTTTGTCAGGTGTGCTATAAGATCTCAAGCTGATTTTAATTAATATAGAGGATGAAATAATAATAGGCATAGTACTGATTGAATTACACATTCATAATAAAATTACAGGAATAATATAATTATGCAAGTAACAAAGAAAAAAATGTAATAGTAATTTGAGTATTGGAGATATTATTTTTATTATGTGAACACACACACACACACACACACACACACACACACACACACACACACACACACACACACACACACACACATATACACTCACCCACGTCTCTCTCTCTCTCTCTCTATCTATATATATATATATATATATATATATATATATATATATAGTATATATTAGTTAATAAGAATTGAGCATTACAGCTATATCCAGAATCCAGGCCATCTCTTTTCTGATTAGTGAAAGCAGCTTGCCTTAATACTCTACTCAGTGTATACATCATTAATCACTCACTACAGACAAACAAGAGTGTTTTACTGCATATATTATAAAACATTTAAAGAACACAACTGAGATACAATTGTATTTCATCTAGGACACAAATCCATGACCTTGATAATTCCATTGAAAGTTATAAACCCAGCCCAATTTAAGCAACTATCAATTGTATATATTTTCAGTACCTTAAATGTCATCACTTCTCGGTACAGTGTATAAACAAATAACTACTCAGTACAATCATGAGCATTGCACGTATACCATGGTACATGTACCAAAAGAAGTAAGAAACAATTAAATGTCAGGTTATTTCAGAGAGCTAAGGCTATGGTCTGTTAAGTAATTTGTCATGTAGTCCATGGTTTGATGCTAAGAATCATTTGTCTATTTTTAATTTCTCCAAGTCTTTTGAGTTTCTAATACCATGTGACTCTGAGCATGTCTCTTAAAAAGACAGTAGCCTGTGTTAACAAATGAAGGAGGCTTGTGTCTAGTCAGTGACTACAATGCCAAAATAATAATGAAAAGGATTTCATTTACCATGTCTTCTGCAATGCATTCTTGTTACTCTACCAGTTTTGCTAGTGATGTAGCTGAAGACTTCTCTCACTCTTTGGTGAGTGCAGAATCCAGTAGATGCAATAAAGATTTCTCAGTGTAAACAGGGAGTGGAATATAAAGTATTTTTTATGCAACACTAGACTGAGAAAAAGCATTTTGCACGGTTAAGTAGAAAATGCCATTTAGAATAATGGGCCTGCTCATTTTAACACATTTTTTTTCTTAATTGCTCATTTATGAAACCCATTATGGAGTGGATGCTGGACCAGCTAATGGTGAGAAGTTAAACATTGTTTGATGATTGTTATCTGAGACCACAATAAAGCATTGCATTTTAATTATAATATAGTAAGACATAAAAAATAATATTGATTAAACAGTTACCAGTTTGTAAAGTCAAATTAATTAATTAGAGGCATATGGTACAATAATTAATTCCAGTAAAATTTAAACTCTGCACAGTGATGTTATTTTTAAAGGAAGGGCCCATTGCTATGTTGTAATGATGCATACAGAGGTTTCTTTCAAATGAGTAGTTGCATGACATGGATTTTCTGGATTAAACATGAACAGTGCTGAAATTAAATGATGTTGAAAATCATAAACATTTGTAATAGTGGCAATTAAATACATAAGAAAGTATTTTATTACAAGGTAAAGCAAACTGATGAGAAATTCTTAACAGTGCAAGTTTTATTTATTTTTGTAATGTTCAAATGTCCCTTGTTTTTTATAGGAGTCTTATTTATTTATTTTTCGACACATAAAGATTTACTAACCAGTTTATTAAAATTAGCTTTCTAGGTAGAGTAGGGCTTTGATCTCAGATTAAATCAATAAAAAACAGTTTGGTCTGTGTGGTAAAGAAGATATCTATAGCAGGGAGTGATCAGTATTGCTTCTGTGTAATAAAAAGCAAGGATATTAACAAAAATTGATAGATAATGGGACAAGATAGGATCATATCATTATACAGAAGATAATGGAATGAATGGCAGATTCTGAGTAATAAAAGGAAGTAGTCACTTGAACTGGCTTGTAATGGCATGGTAAAAATGTTAAGATATAGATGTTAAATTGTATAAATTTGAATGAAGTTAACAGAACATAATATGTAACAAATCTTTTAGAAATTGTGTAAATAAGAGACAATGTCTGAAGATATTGAGTATAGAAAATATATTTTAGATAGGTTAAATTAAAGGAGACTGACAGCAGAAGAAATAGATGCTGTATGACTGACATTGCAATGTAAGATGTGAGTTAAGAGGAAGAACTCAATACAAAGCTAAACAGAAAATAATAATAGTTAATGGAAATCAGTGTCACAAAAATGTCCCTTATTAGTAGTTGCTTATTTATAGTTTATTTTTGGAAACATTTAACAGATTGTACAAAGAATATAGACTGACATATGTTACATGTACTAAATTAACTGTTATATGTAGGGTCTATATTAGAAGACCGACTGTTTAGGTGATCGAACACCTAAACATCGATCTTCTAATATCGAACCGCACAATGTCGAATGTCCCAGGGAAACACGTCCCTTGGCCACAACACAAAAATCATTACTTTACATCTAAATTAAGTGGGGGGGAGCTTTGCCTCTCACACCCCCCTAACTAAATATACCAACTCCAAGATCATTCAACAGTAGGGAAATAGCAACCTCTGGCGAATGGCGAAGGGAAATCTTTCCCTACGTTAAATCGGCCGGTCGCCATTTTTTGCCTTCGATATTAGAAGGTTGATGTTTAGGTGTTCGATGACCTAAACATTTGGTCTTCTCATATAGACCCTTATGGGTATACAAGAGAGGCAATACACTAGTCACACTGAATAAGTGAACCTTGATAGTTATTTTTGCTACTAACTCTGCTATATTAAAATGTAGCTTTACATGAAAAACATTTAGTGAAAATTAAATAATCTCATATACATCAACAAATCAGAAAAGAAACTTGTTGCCTTTAATCAGTACAAGCCTGTAGAAGTGCAACAAACTGAATGTTCAGGCTGTCACTTTTCTGCAGTTCTGACATTTTTCTGGACTGCTTGTTATGTTTATATTTCTTTTTTATTTTCATTCTAGCATTTTTTTTTATTGCCTCGATTCTCTGGCATTAATAAATTTGTTTACATTTTGTAATTTCCTCTTCATTCTACAGTATTCCTATATTCTAAAACTGCAGGATGACAATTGACTTAACAATTGATAGTGGGTTTTTTTATAAGGCGTTTCAGTGCTCGGGCAGTTCCATCTGGTTGGTATAATAGACTTGCATTTTGTCAGAAAAATATGTATTCAGACATATATAAACTGCTAGAAAAATATGTACTCAGACATATATAAACTGTTAGGAAAATGTGTGCTTAGGCATATACTCAAACATATATGAAGTGCAAAGGTTGAAAACAGTATAATATGTAATGCATTTAATTCTATTTTACTAGAATGGCAGTAGAAATGAACTTGCATATTATTGCTTGAAGCTTAGCTGTAGTGTGATTAAAACATTGACCCTGACAGTAGCTGGCTTGGCTGGCTCATGTCTTTCAGTGAATATTATTTGCAAAGTTGGAAAGTAATGAATCTGTCTGTATGTGTATCTTTTCCTGCTTCCACCAAGGAGAATGGCCTTGTGCGCACTATCAGAGATAATGTCCAGCTGGTGGACAGAGAGACAAAGAAATGTATTAAGAAGACATTCATCCATTGTATTCGAACTAATCTAAGAGCCTTGAATTAGTTACATCCTCGGAAGGACATTGTGACTGACCAGGTGCCTTGCAAGGCTGCAATATTCTCATGGGAAAAACTTTTTGAAAAAAGCATTACCTCAGCATTTTCTTATGAATTGTAGTGATGTAAAGACCCTGTCACTGACCACGTCAGTGAGGTGGGCAAAAGCTGATTGTAAATAGTATAAAATGAAGGGTATTTCCTGAATAAAGTTAGTCAAAACTCTGTACATGTTTATGTATGGTTTTTTGCCTCCTAATGTACATTAGTAGAATGCATATTTGTTTGATACTTGAGCATCCTGTATTACTGTCTGTCATTTTGAAAAACCTAATGATTTTTACAGTCTGATTTAACAATTTATTTAACATTTTGGTCCTTCTGAAAAGCCGGAATTCCCTTGGTAAGCTGCAGGTCAGAGTGCATGGGTGATAATAAATCTGCGGAGAAGCTGCCAAACAAAATGGTTCTTCTTAAAGTGAAAAGACCTCCGACTGAATTGTTGTGTGTAAAGAGGCTGTCCACTTTCTGATCTGTGGCTGAAAAGCGAAGACTGGGCCCCAGAAAAAAAGACAGTCATAAAGCGGAGGCTCAGGTAAGAAGAATTTCCCTCTTTGTCTTTGTTTTAGATCAGGGACCAGGTTACACTGTGCTATTGCTAAGGTTTGTGATAGCAGGGAGAGATAGTCAAGTATTGTATCTTGAGTCATAGATCAGGGAATAACAAAGCAAAGTAAACAGTCATTCTAGACACTACTGTGGATAGGAAATAAGATACCACGTGGTACAAGAGAAGGGTTATGTAACAGTTTTTTTAAGACATGGGAAATGAGTGCACTAAGGTCGCGAGATCCGCCCCTAACAGATGACGAAGTATATGCAATTGCAAAGAGCAGACAATGTGAGGTATTTTGCAAAATGGGTCAACAAGTATGAATTTGACGGTAAATTAGATAAAATATCACTAGTGAAACTTTTGAAGCAGTTAAAATCTGACGCAGAAGGTCAGGCAAAAAACAACGACAGTTGGGTGTTCCTCAAGCACATAGGTGGATTGAGGAAGTGAACCGGAGGAGCAGAAAATTAAGAATGCAAAAGCATTATTTTTAGACAAAGAGGATAATAATACAGTAGTAGCGGCCCCTCCCCACCACCTCCTCCAATACCTTATTTAGAATATGAAGCGGAGGGGCTGGACCCCCACGCTATCCTGAGACAACAGGGTATTAAAACAACCATCTCTACGAGACCCTGTTCAAACTAGATCCCCAACACGTACAACACTTAGAGATGTTCAACTACGCAGAGATTCATTAGATGAGAGTGAGGGAATCTGTGGATTAATCGAAGTGCCAAACCCACAGGCAGGACAGGAGGGGCAGGCCTCAACTCTCTTAGTGTATAGACCATGGACACGGAGGACATCCGAAAGCTACAGAGAGAATTCCCCATCCAAAATTAACTTTGAAAAGTTTGTACAAGATTTACAGGGTATGAGATTGAGTTACCACTTAAATGGGAAGAGGTAGAAAAGTAGTTAGACAAATTATAGGTCCAGACTGGCACATGGTTTGTGGCGCCTGGAATGCCCGTGACGCAACTTAGGCCACTCCTACATAGTGACGAGAGCTAGATACTAGGTTGAGGGGTCTTACAGACCGCATTACTGAAAAATGGAAACCTAGAGCAGATTGGACTTGTATTAACCAATGCATACAACAAGATAATGAAACAGTAGATGCATACTATGGTAGATTATTAGAATGTTTCAATAACCATAGTGGTATGACTATTCCTGAAAATCAGAAAAATGATAGCTCATATGAACAACAATTGAAGAATGCATTTTAAAGGTTGCATTGCCCTATCACTAGCTTCATCACGAAGCATATGATAGATCATCGAACAGTAGGCTTCAAGCCTTATTAGAGTATGCTAGGCATGCTGAAAGACACTTTAACAGTAAAAAGAAAAAGCATGAATCTTCACAGCTGAAGGGAGACAGAAGTCTTTGTAGTACAATCAGGCAAAAGGGTGGCGAAATACTCAGGGCAACAAACGTTCTGACAAAGACCCAGAGGTTTATGAGAACAGGAAAAAAGAGGTGAGTGCTTTAACTGCGGAAGGAAAGGACATTTGGCAAGGGATTGCAGGAATAAAGCACCTGCAGAAAAAGGATAAGGATGATGAGGATTGACTAGATGGCAGTCATACTGCTCAGCAGTCATCAGGAGAGACTAATGAGCAGGAAATAATGTAAACATAATAGAAGAGACAGATGACATGCAAGGATGTAGAAGTTGGGAAAGTGAAGTTTTGGATTTGGCCTTGCTGAGCTTGGAGCTCTATTTAGCAGACACAAAACCGGAAGTTACACTTCTGGTGGAAGGAAGGAAATTAAATTCTTGTGTGATTCAGGAGCATCGCGAACTTTGATACACCCTTCAAAGTTACCGAGCACTCTGAATCACCTGACTATATATTAGTGAAAGCAGCAAACGGACAGCTGTACAGGGAACCACTTTCCCATGATATAGCGATAACTGACCCTGTCTGAGGGATAACCCAGAGAAGTAAAATAGTACTTTCTGCAAAATGTCCCATGAACTTATTGGGAAGAGATCTTATGCAGCTTTTGGCATAGCAGTAGTTCCTACCATGAAAGGTATGGAGGCACAGAGACAAATGGATGCTTTGTAGTGCGATCGGAGGGTGAAGCTTATTATTGGTACAGCCAGGACCTGGTTACAACCGGTCCAGGGGCAGTGACCAAGGAACTGATGAACGTGGCCGTCAGTAAGGTGCCTTCCTCGACTTTGATCAGCAACATTTGTTACATTGTACTCTATACTATTGTAGCACATCAGGGCCTGATAAGGAATATGAACAAAAATTGTTCAGAAATCCTGCAAATAGATTAATATTACGGACTTTGTATTGGGATACTGAGGGTAATAGTGTGGTAAGTTGTTCATTACCTCAGGAGTTCATGGAATTGTACAAATCCAACAAACTACCGCATGTCAGTCTAACCAAAAACAGGGATGATAGGTGGGTAGATTTGGGTGACAAAGTGACAGGATGGGAGAAACAAACTGACTCAGAATTGTCAGACCAAGGAGTACAGAAACAGAAACTAAATTGGTTAGCATAGCACGCCCAGCTGTACACTTACAACAGAGTGAGGACAGCTGATTGGCGTTCTTGATAGAAGAAGAAGAAAAAGCTTTGAGTGACGTACCAAGCATTCTTTGGTCAACAGGAAATCAGATGTAGGGCTTATTGAACAGCAGGTCCAGTAACTATTACACCAAAATCGGCTTTTAGACGAGAAAAGACAATATCCTTTGAGGAAGGATGCGGAGCAGGAATCAAACCTATCATAATGGCATTACTTAAGGAAGGGATACTGGTAGAATCCTCGAATTCACCATGTAATACTCCTCTGTTTCCTGTTAAAAAGCAAACGGGGAATGGCGGATGGTACAAGATTTACAAGCCGTGAATGATGCAGTAATACCGAGGGCACCTACGGTGTCAGACCCA
This sequence comes from Protopterus annectens, assembly GCF_019279795.1. Lineage (NCBI taxonomy): Eukaryota > Metazoa > Chordata > Ceratodontiformes > Protopteridae > Protopterus > Protopterus annectens. The sequence goes on along the minus strand of NC_056725.1, from coordinate 981,391,869 downwards.
CATACTTTGTTAAATGACTTGAAGCCGCAGCAGAAGTATTTCACTGTGGTAGATATCAGCAATGCTTTCTTCTCAATACCTATACACCCTGATAGCCAACATTGGTTTGCATTTACATTTCAGGGTAAAAGGTATCGTACACGACTGCCACAGGGATATAGCGAAAGTCCAACAATATTTGCACAAGAGATGGCTAGCAACCTGGCGGGATTTACTCCACCAGGGGGCAGTCAAGTATTACTTTACGTAGATGACATCTTGCTTGCAGCCCCTACCCAGCAGCAATGTAGGGAAGACACAATAGCATTATTGAAGTTTTGGCAGAACAAGGGCATAAAGTAAACAAGCACAAATTGCAACTTTGGAAGAAGCAGGTTAAGTACCTGGGATATGTGATATCCAAGGAGGGTAGAACATTAGATGAAGATAGGAAAACAGCAATCTTACAAGCACCTAAACCAACTACCAAAAGGAAATGATGTCCTTCTTGGGAGCGACTAATTTTGTCGAAGTTGGATACCGAATTATGCTTTGGAAACAGCTCCATTGGCTGATTTAATATTTAAAGCACCGATGGCAGCACAAGAAATACTACATTGGACATCGGAAGCAGAGACAGCTTTTGCAGACTAAAACAATTGATAGTTTCATCATTAGTTTTAGGGCTTCGAATTACCATAAGAGATTTTTTCAGACTGTAGATTGCAGGCAGGGATATATGACGTCAGTACTGACGCAACAACATGGCAGCAAGCAATGCCCCATAGCTTACTACTCATCGCAGTTAGATCCAGTGGCACGATCATTGCCACATTGTGTACAAGCAGTTGTTGCAGCAGCTATGGCAGTGCAAGCTTCGGCCTCAGTGGTGTTGTTTCATCCTCTCACTTTGAGAGTGCCTCATGCAGTTGCGATAATTTTACTGCAAGAAAAAATAGCATTTTTATCCCCTGCTAGACATCTTTCTTATATGACCATACTATTGAGTCAACCTCATATGATAATTGAACGATGCACAACATTAAATCCATCAACATTACTTCCGATTCCTGTGGATGGCACACCACACAGTTGCCTACAGGAAATGGAACAAATAACCTGCCAGACAAGATCTCACTGATGTGCCTTTAGCTGATGCAGAGGTGACATTTTATGTAGACGGATCATGTAGAAGGGTCCTACAGGAAAGAATCTAGTGGGTTATGCAGTAGTAACAGATGGTGAAATTGTAGAAGCGCAACCCCTGCAGCATAACCTGTCTGCTCAAGCAGCAGAATTGATAGCTTTAACACGTGTCTGCACTTTAGCAAAAAACAGATGTGTGAACATATATACTGATAGTCAATATGCTTTCTCTACAGTGCATGTTTTTGCACAACAGTGGAAGAACAGGGAATGATAACATCTACTGGAAAACCGATTAACCATGCACAATTGATTTTGAACCTGTTAGATTCCATTCAGTTACCTACTAAAGTAGCTATTTGTAAATGTGCAGCCCATACTAAGTGACAGGATAAGATTTCGAAAGGAAATGCTCGGGCTGATGCAGCTGCGAAGCAAGCTGCCTCAGACCAGAGGCTTTGTTTTCAAATGAAGAATTACAACCTTCTGAGACTCTAGATTTAGATATGTTGAAAACAATGCAGACATTAACTACAAAAGCAGAGAAGCAAAAGTGGGTAAAGTGAGGAGCAATTCTTGAAGAAGGACTGTACATCTCCAAAGAAAAAAAGCCAATATTGCCATCTAATTTATTTAGATATGCGGCTTTGTTGAGCCATGGGCAGAGCCATGTCTCAACAGGGGGGATGATACAGTTAGTTAACAGAACATTCCAAACATACGGATTCACGAATTATACACAAAAATTTTGTGCAGCATGTCATATTTGTAGTAAACATCATGCACAGGGAGCATTTAAACCGAAGCGAGGGAGTTTCCCTACACCACCATATTCGTTCCATACTATTTGTATGGATTTTATAGAACTGAATAAATGTGAAGGAAAGAAATACTGTTTAGTGATCATAGATATGTTTTCAAAATGGGTAGAAGCTTTTCCGACTAGGAATCCGGATGCAGCAACAGTGGCAAAAGCCTTAGTAAAAGAAATCATTCCTAGATTTGGCATACCGGAGAGAATTTATAGTGATAGCGGAACACATTTTGTTAACCAGACAATTCACCAGCTTGGGAGATTTTTGGGATTTCTTTGAAGAACCATTGTGCTTATCACCCCAGTCAGCAGGACTGGTGGAAAGGTACAATGGGATTTTGAAAAATAAGTTAAGAAAATTGATGAGTGAGACTCAGAAGACTTGGATTTGCTGTCTGCCTTTAGCACTGCTGAGCATGAGAACTGTTCCAAATGTAAGGGGTTTGACCCCTTTGAGGTAGTATTCGGAAGAGCATATTATGTGCCACAATGGAAAGCCCTCATGCCTGCAGAGCTGGAGGCCGATAGCTCATTAGCTAGTTATATGAAGAAATTGTTAACAAATAAGACTGTTTTGCAGTTGAACTCTTTTCAGACAAAGAAGAAACAAAGCGGAAGCTGTGCTGACCCGGGTCCTGGATTTGGCTGAAGGTTATCAAAAGAAGAATTGGGTGAGTCCAAAGTGGGAAGGTCCGTACCAGGTACTATTGGCAACCTACTGCAGTAAAATTGCTGAGAGATCATCTTGGGTTCATTTGACGCACTGTAAACCACTCAAAGAGTTTAAGTTAGATAAACATTTTGTAACTGATATACCACAGAAACAGGATGGCCAGAGGCAGAGTGTATAGAAATGCAAAACAACCCCAAAGACATTGGTTCACTGGCCTACTGATCATACATCTATTAACCATGTTTGTGGTGACCTTTTTGTTGTTGTGGTTTTTCTTGGATATACCTACAGAAGTGAAACTGATGAAGCGTGATGAACTTGCCATAGATTGGCATCAAACTTTAACACATACCTAGCCATGAAACGTGTATATGTAGAGACTATGAACGTTTCAAATTGCTGGGTTTGTACTGCGATACCTACAGCATATGGAGGACTTTTGATGTCTGCTGTCCCTCTGGGGATAAATGAGACTTGGGAAAATCTATTGTTGACACAGGTACTGTGAGATCACAGGACAAAGTGGCATTATATTTACCTGTTACTCAAAGAGGAATTGTTTGTTTTGTTAAAAATGATACACTCCAAGTTGGTTGGAGTAATTGTAACATAACTGTGTCTTACAAATGTTATATAAAAGCTAGAGACCAGAGTACTAGTTGTAGCACAATTACGGTTCGTATTTAAGCTTGATGAAAACAACGTTGAGAGATGTGCAGAAAAATCCTGAAATGTATAAACAATTATCTGTTATAGATAAGAAAATGTTTCATTCAGAGTTAACCGCATCAGTACTAAAGTAGAAAATTGTTATTTTGTTTGTGGGAAAAAGGCCTATAAATGGTTACCTGAGAATTGGTCCGGCAGTTGTTTTTTGGGTTATCTGGTTCCAGCCATAAGACATACTGCAGAATTGCCTCTGGGTGAGATACAATGTAAGAGATGTAGTTCAACAAACTGGGAACGGTCAAGAAACCTGCTAATCCAGTGGGTAAGATTGAAGCAAGCTGGAAAGACCAGTCGACTGTGAAGGACAAAGAAAAATTGACTCATATGGACTTGAGTGACAGTGTCATATCCTGGGCTGGAATATTCCCAGCCTATGGAGCAGCCAAATCGATTTGGGAACTGAGGAAATTGTCAAAACTCCTCAGTGATGAGCAATGCGACTTTTTCCGCTCTTGAACTTGTGACTGATGAACTGAATGCAATGAGAACTGTTGTACTACAAAACCGAATGGCTCTCGACTTCACCCTAGCGGCGAGAGGTGAATGCGTCTGCGCTTATCAAAGAAGAATGCTGTGCATACATTCAGGACAACAGACATGAAATCAACGATCACCTAGAGGTAATACAGCAGGTATCAGCAATGGCGGAACCAGGCCCAAACCCACTGACGAACTTTTCCAGAATCTATTTGGGGGTGGGGATCAATCCTAATGAATATTTTAATTGCTATTTGTGTGGTTCTGCTCATAATTGGAGCATGTGTCTGCTGCGGGATACCCTGTATGAAAAGATTAGTTAGAGACTTAGTTGACATATCAGTAACTGAGACTATGTACCAGGACATGGAATTGAATCTGTTGATACCAAGTGAAAGCCTATCTGAAATATAAAACAAATGACTTGTAGCTGAAAGTCCTTAAAGGGAAAAGGCTAAGAAATGAAATGATATTGTTTATGTTTCTAATAGAATGAAATGCATTAACAGGAGGGAGAATGTCAGAAAAATATGTATTCAGACATATATAAACTGCTAGAAAAATATGTACTCAGACATATATAAACTGTTAGGAAAATGTGTGCTTAGGCATATACTCAAACATATATGAAGTGCAAAGGTTGAAAACAGTATAATATGTAATGCATTTAATTCTATTTTACTAGAATGGCAGTAGAAATGAACTTGCATATTATTGCTTGAAGCTTAGCTGTAGTGTGATTAAAACATTGACCCTGACAGTAGCTGGCTTGGCTGGCTCATGTCTTTCAGTGAATATTATTTGCAAAGTTGGAAAGTAATGAATCTGTCTGTATGTGTATCTTTCCTGCTTCCACGAGGAGAATGGCCTTGTCGCACTATCAGAGATAATGTCCAGCTGGTGGACAGAGAGACAAAGAAATGTATTAAGAAGACATTCATCCATTGTATTCGAACTAATCTAAGAGCCTTGAATTAGTTACATCCTCGGAAGGACATTGTGACTGACCAGGTGCCTTGCAAGGCTGCAATATTCTCATGGGAAAAACTTTTTGAAAAAGCATTACCTCAGCATTTTCTTATGAATTGTAGTGATGTAAAGACCCTGTCACTGACCACGTCAGTGAGGTGGGCAAAAGCTGATTGTAAATAGTATAAAATGAAGGGTATTTCCTGAATAAAGTTAGTCAAAACTCTGTACATGTTTATGTATGGTTTTTTGCCTCCTAATGTACATTAGTAGAATGTATATTTGTTTGATACTTGAGCATCCTGTATTACTGTCTGTCATTTTGAAAAACCTAATGATTTTTACAGTCTGATTTAACAATTTATTTAACACATTTATATGAAAGAACTCTCACTGTTGTTCAGATCTCTAAAATCCCATTCTCCTGAACTGTAAAGATCATTATCTTATATATGAACATCATGTATGCTTCACCTTGAAAAGATACATTTCAACACACTTAATGTGCCCCTAAGTGTAACATATGTTGTTTTAATGCAGGGCACTTGAAGTAAGAATGCATAAAGATCATATGTATTGTTACTCTGAAATGAAGCAGTTCTGAGGCTACAAGGCTCCATGATCTTCTCAGCAGCATACAAGAGAACATCTCTTCTCTATGACTACTGTTAGGTAAATATTATACATATCACAGTTTTGTATTGCCTTATTGTTTGTGTAGACATTCCTGCCCAGTACATTATGTCTCTTGTTCTTTCATAGAAATTTGCTATACCAATATATGACGAGTGTAACCTGTCCTGTAGACTATTTAGATCTTGCGGCCTTTGAACATTGAGCATTGGACACAAATTATGTACTTCCTATGAGATATGCAAGATTCTGAAGTTCTTTTATATTTCCCACTGTCTTTGGTTGGTGCCACCCCCAAATCATTAATTCAGACTGCTATGACAAGTATGCACTCATTAAGATATCCGTCATATGTAAGTCTGTCTTGTTCTATATTTCACTTTTGGTCCACACTGATGTAAATTAAGAAATATCCTCTATAATATAGTTGGTGCTTTGTGAAAAGGCTTTTGTAAATATGATTTAAGAGTGTCTCAAGTCTTTTTTTTTTTTTTTTTTTTACATTTTATTAACAATTATTCCTAGCTTTCAAATATTTAAGCAACTGCTCCTTTAAGTACTTATGCTGCTGTCAAGGTACCAAACAGAAGTCTCATAAAAATACTTTTCCTGAAGGGGTATTAAATCTACTTGGAACCTTCCTCATCTAACTTTAGCTGTCAGAAATGTTGGATTGCATCCAATACTGAAAAAAATCATCATTAATGAGACAACTTATTCAACATAAGCAAGTTATAAATGCTCAATCACTTTATGTGAGATTTGCATACCACTATAACTGCAAGTTTTGCCCTCCTTCACCTCTCAACTGTCCCTGATTTTCAGGGACGTCCCTGGTTTTGACTCAAATTTTAGCTCTGTCCCTCTTAATCCCTCCTAAAACTGGTGACTTTTGGAGAAAAGTTGGTGAAATAAACTTAATGAATAATTACAATAATTAAGAGTTGTAGATTTCTTTTACTTCACAAAATGTACATTAATTCATATGCTGTGATTCTGTGAATGTTTCATGTTAATAGCATTAATATTTTAAAAGTGTCCCTGATTGTCCCTGAATTTTTCTGGCTTTGTCCCAGATTCTGTTGAAATTTGTCCCTGATTGGTTGAGAGCTATATCACAATGCTAACCATACTGTTCACCCACTATGCATCTGTGTCCCTTTAATACTACCTAAGCTTTCAATTACATTTAATTCTTGCAAACCTTTTCTCATGAGAGCAACGATACTTTCATTAAAGTATGTGTTAGTGACAGATTGCCTGATATTATCTGAATATTGCATTTTTGACAAGCTATTAAATTGGCATAGTTACACAGGATAGATTTTTATTATAGTTCTATAGCATATTTGAGATGTCCCTGTGATACTGAACTGTTGCTGTTTTCAGACTGTATATTTGCTTTACCATGTATAACTTTCCTCCAGAAGTGTTAGGTGAATTATGTTCCTGACTGAGTGTTACTATTAAAAAAAATGTATTTTTATTTTTATATTCATGTTAGTTACTTCTGGTTAATGGTTTTCCTTGTTGCCCTAAATAAGTTAGCAAAAAGCACAATGTTTTCCTTTGACTGCCATCCAGTCGCATAGGCTTAAAGAAATTTCTGACAAGAATCTACATTCAACACATGTATCTAGCTCATATTTGATACTTTTTATCTATTGCAAGCTTCTTTTGCCATCAGAATGCTTATTTTGATGCACTAACTTTTTAATTACTGACAATGTCATTGTAACAATAGTGTCTTATAACAGTGCCTATCAACATTTTGTAAGCACACTTTTCCACACCTTTCCAAAATTATTCTTTCTGCTTCATTTTCTACAAATTGATTAAATATAATGGATGCTTCTTCTCATGCTGATAACCACAGTTAGAAAATAAAGCTGAATTTTAACTGCACTTAATGTTCCATGCACCTTGAGGCTCTACTCTTTATCCACATTACATTTATTGTGCATTTTCACTTAATATTTCATTATTTCATCTTGCATACTTTACTTTCTTCAGCTTCATTACATTAACTGTGAACTTGTAACCTCACTCAGAACATATACAAAAGTTTTGATAAGGTCTGGTATATTTGCCCCCTGTCTGTTCATCTCTTATATCAGCCACATTTTGTGTCCCCTCAACAAATCATGTAATTCATCAGATTCACAGTCATCAGTTGTATTTTTTAGCTGAGAAACATAAACACATATAGTTTCCACTGGCTCCTTATTAATTATTAATGAGGTTTGGGAACAGACCAATTTCTCCAGAGACACCATCAGTGATAGTGGTTAAGAGGAGATGGTCAAGGGGGGGGTTAGGGCTGGGAAGGAAGTAGAAGGAGGTCGGGTAGAGCTGCAGGTAAGAAAGGGTTAAATTAGGAGGAAGGAGGGCTGGGGAGGAAGTGATGTAGGTGTGAGGAGGGGCTTAAGGGGTTTTATGTGAGTGTAGCTGAGTAGAGGGTCAGATTTAGGTGTGAACTAGCTGCCCACCCTCTGTCTCTTCTTTTATGACATTAAGAATTTGGTTGCTATGGTGGAGAAGAGGGGCAGGCTTGTCCCTCTTATCTTCCCCCTTTGATGTTGGATTTTGGATGCTTTGGAGATGAAAGTGAGTGGTGGGATGCTGCTTTGATAAATGAGAGTAAGCAAGTGGTGATGGCAATGCTGCTTATTTTGGCTGGGGTGAGTGAGGATACGATTACAGCACTATCTTCTAGTGCCGGATATAGTGCTGTTGGAAAGGTCATTGGGTATGGCAGAGTAGTAAAAGGATCTGCTGTAGTCATAGCCACTGAATTACATTATTACAAACGGGGAGAAATCATTAAACTGCTATGTTATATATGAAAATTCTATGATATTTTTTACAACTGGGATATTAGGAGACACCTTACATTACATGGCAGTATTATTTGACCTAAGGTAGACAAAAGTATTTTGTGTCCAATTTTTTATTGGAGAGATAGGATGGATCTACTATAAACAAGATTATGATCCTGTAATGACATCTGCAGGTTGTATATCTATCTATATATATATATATATATATATATATATATATATATATATACACACGCACACACACACACACACACACACACACACACACACACACTCACATATATATCTATATCTATATATAGATGCAGATATATGTGTATAGATAAATATGTGTATATATCTATATCTATCTTTATATATATTGATATATATCGATATATATATATATATATATATATATATATATATATATATATATATATATATATATATATATATATATATATATATATATATTCAAAAGGAGCACCAGGATAGCTGTTTCCACCAAAACCGCACAGTTTATTTGAACATAAATCACATAACCAGCCATAATACACACAACATAAACGCTGACATGCACCAGTACATTTTTGTCAATAACATTACAGACTTCATTAGATGAAGTCTGTAATATTATTGACGAAAACGTACTGGTGCATTTCAGCATTTATGTTGTGTGTATTACGGCTGGTTATGTGATTTATGTTCCAATAAACTGTGGAAATGGCTATCCTGGTGCTTATTTTGGATTACTAGTTGTGTTTTGGGCACTTTTCCTCATATGTATATATATATATATATATATATATATATATATATATATATATATATATATATATATTTATATATATATATACATGGATCTACTTCATATGACTGAAAACTCATTTGACAGAATTTCATTTGACCAAGACCAAAATACCTAATTTTCAAAATACTGTAAACTCATTTGACTGAATCTCATTTCACTAAAAGCTTACAATGCTGAATTTCAAAACACTAGATTTTAAACCATAGACATGCACGCTTACAACACCAATGACTAACTCTTTGTAGAACTTAAAAACTACTTGCTTACCCTCTTAACAGAAATCAGACAATAAAACCAAACTAGGTGTGGGACTATGCCCCTCACATCCCCCAATGTGTGGGGCTGTGCCCCCCAACCCCCACTAACTATATATATTAACTCCAGGATTGCATTACAGTGGGGAAAAGGACATATACCTTTTGCTTGCCTTACAGTACTCTGCATGCTGCCACTACAACAATACTTTCTACATGACTATCTGTATTCTGACAGTCAGCACTTTAAGCTACAGTCATTGTTTTTCTCACACGCAAGTCACAGGTGAAGGGAAACCCACATCATGTCTATGGCTTAAAATTCAGTGAAATGAGATTCAGTCAAATGAGTTTTCAGTATTTTGAAAATTTGGTATTTTGATATATATATAGAGAGAGATAGGGAGGCCACGGTGGTGCAGCGGTTAGCATTTGGGTGCTCTGGTTTCCTCCCAAATCCCAAAGACATGTAGTAGGTGGATTGGACACCCTAAATTGGCCCTAGGTGTGAGTGTGTGTGTGTGTGTGTGTGTGTGTGTGTGTGTGTGTGTGTGTGTGTGTGTGTGTGTGTGTGTGTGTGTGTGTGTGTGTGTGTGCCTTCTGTGGAAGGTTGGGTGCCAGGCTGGCAACTCGACACCATAAAACTCCACTGCCAGTCATGAGCGGACAGATGATCCGCTGTGGCGACCCCTAACCGGGAAAAGCTGAAAGAAGAAGAATATATATATATATATATATATATATATATATATATATATATATATATATAGATAGATATAGATATAGACTGATATTAGTGCCAAGAGATTGAACACAGGATGGAATTCATATGAACACTAACTTACATGAACAATTTGGAACATGAGAAAGGCTTCTTTCATGTAGAAGATCAGGATTTTTTTATGAAGTTCATGGATGGTTAGTGAAAAGTCAATTAATAACACAACTTGAGCAAAGTAAAGCCTCCATCACTTTGCTCACTTTGTGATAAATGTATTAAGTGACTATTTGTTTTGGATGCTTCCACTGTTCCACCGAGGATAATTATTTATTAGTTATGGACCTTGAGTTACACAGCATAGTCCTTAGCTGATCTAGTCATGTTGTGCTAGCTGTGCAAAATTTAAACTGTTTAAGAATATTAGCAATTGCCTTTGTTTCATCTGCACCAGAGTACCCCAAACTAGAACCACAAGAGAGGTGATACACAAAAAATTAGGGCTAAGTTAAAGAGCAGACACCTGGTAAGGAAGACATTTTTTATGCATTAATCGTAATGTCATAATCAGCAACTTGCTATAATATAGTATAATCCTTTACTGATAAAACTCAGATTTTATTTTCAACGAAGTCCATTAAAAAACTATGTTATGGCTGTTTTACAAGGAAAAAAAATCACATTAATGTATATGTAAATCAGTCCTTCTAATGCTGGATATAGTAAAGATGAAAGGATTTCTGCTATAGTCACTAGGTATGGCAGAGTTGTAAATGTGTCTGCTATAGACATGGCCATTAACTTACATTATTAAAAAGGGGGAGAAATCATTGAAGTGCTATGTTACATTTGAGAATTCAGTGATATTTTATACACCTAGTGTTAGAAAAATATGTATTATTGTATGTATTAGTAATATGCTTAGTGCATTTAAGGTTTGAAAAGGGTTAACCCATTTATTCTATTTCACACTGCATAAATCTGTACAAACTGCAGAAGCTTTCCAATCTTGTATTGTCATGAAATATGCACAGTTATAATCTTTGCTTATGCTCTGGAAATTTACAGGGAAGCAGATAATTTATGCTTGTGTCAGGAAAATAATAAATAGATGTATTACTTGTATTAATGTTATGAGATTTAGACAAGGAGTTCCGCTTATGCTGTGAGAAAATACACAGCTGCAGAAGCTATTGATAATAAGAACAAAGACTGATTGAAAATATATGAACTGCAATCAGCGTTTACTTGTGTCTAAGCTAGAAAAGTACCTTGAAAGGTAACACATGTATTAGAACTACACAATAGAAGCTTGTAGCGGGCTAAAGCCCCCAAGGTCAGGTTGTTTTTCTCAAATGATTTTCATAAATCCAGTCATGTCAGCAGAAAATATGAGTAACATCTGCTGTAGAACAATACAGAAAGTTGTGTTTAATTATGTCAACTATAGAAAGCAACGTTTTGTAGAACAGTATAAGAAGAGCATACTTCCTGTTAGTAGTTAGGCAAAATCCTGTATGTGCATGTTTTTGTCTCCTTGCTGCAAGTAATAAAAGGTGCCATACCTGAACCTAACGTGAATTGGTCTTTGAAGTTTTTTCCTTTGACAGATTGGTCCTTCAGACCGGAAACCCTCACTTCACCTCGGATCAGACGGGCCAGGTGGTTGAAACCATACGGGGAAGAAACCAAATCGGTTCTTCTTATATGAAAAGCCCTCCGACTGAGTTGTCGTACAAAAGAGGCCAGCCACTTTCTGATCTGCGACTAAAGGACGGGTTTTCATGAACCAGGTGATAAATCATGAAGGCTCAGGTAAGGTGAATCTACTTTTTTCTGTTTTAGATCAGGGACTAGATTTGTATTGTTTTTGTCAAGACTGCATTTTTACAAGTCAGGGACAGAAAAGATTACTGTCTTGTCATAGATCAGGGAAAACAGAGTAGGTAGGTAGTCATTCTGAGGAGACTATAACAAAATCCATGGTACCATGTTAAAAAATAAGAGAAGTTGCATAATGATTAAAAGAGTAGAACAAAATGGGTAATAATTGCACAAAAAGACCCCAAAATCCGCCATTAACCGAAGACGCAAAATACATGCAGTCGCAGCATGCTGATAATATTAAATACTATTCAAAATGGGTTAATAAGTATGAATTTGATGGAAAATTAGAAAAATCCTCACTTATCAAACTTGTCAAACAGCTCAAGACTGATTCCAAAGGTCGGGTAAAAAAGCAATGCCAATTAGGAATTCCTCAGGCACACAGGTGGATTGAGGAAGTAAACCGTAGGGAACAAAAGAACAACAATTCAAAAACAATGTTTTTAGACAAAGAGGACAATAACTTAGTAATGGCATCAGCACTTCCACCTCCCTTACCAGAATATGAAGCAAGTGAACAGGTTAGTCCACCCCCATTATACCCTGCTGCCACTGAAAATAGAGACATTACAAAAGCAAAACCCTTTATTAGAGATCCCATCAGGACCAGGTCTCGAACACGGGCAGGTAACTCAAATGAAAGCATTGAGTTATATCAAATGGTTAAAAATTCATGATCTATGAGTGAAGAAGAAATATGTCCACTCACAGAAGTACCTAATCCTCAGGCAGGACAAGACGGTCAGGACCCAGCTATTCTAGTGTACAGACCCTGGACTCTGGAAGATATCCGGAAAGCCACTCAGAGAATTCCCCATCCAAATGTTAATTTTAGAAAGTTCTCAGAAGATTTACAAGGAATGAGGCTGAGTTATAACTTAAACAGAGAAGAGGTAGAAAAAGTAGTTAGACAAATTGTGGGACCGGATTGGCACATGATTAGTGGCAACTGGAATCCTCATGATGTTGCACAAAGACCCCTCCCACATAGCAGCGCAGAATTAGACAACAGAATAAAAGGTCTTACAGACCGTATCTCTGAAAAATGGAAGCCTAGGGCAGACTGGACTTGCATTGATCAATGCATCCAACAAGAAGGTGAAACTGTTGACCGATATTATGCCAGATTACTAGAATGTTTTAATAACCACTGTGGAATGCAGGTTCCTGAAGATCAGACACAACATTCCCCATATGAACAGCAGTTAAAGAATGCATTTTTGAAAGGCAGTATTGCACTCATAAGCAGTTTTATTACAAAACACATGGTAGATCATCGTACAAGCAGGTTACAGTCATTACTTGAATATGCTAGGCATGCCGAAAGGCATTTTAATAGCAAAAAGAAAAAGAAGGCCCAAGTATTTTCTGTAGAAGATGGAGCAGAAGTTTATGTAGTACAGTCCGGGAAAAAGGGCAAAAAAATGCACAGGCAAACAAACAATCTGATCAACGATCAGAGGACTTTGAAGGGTGAAAGAAAAGGGGTGAATGTTTCAAATGCGGTAAAAATGGACACTTGGCAAGGGATTGCAAGAAAAACAAGAAGGCAACCATGGAAGATAAGGAGGGTGAGGACTGACTATATGATAGTCAGGAATCACTAGAAGGGGATAGCGAATAAAGGACAAATGAGAATGTGATAGAAGGAGTAGTTGATATGACAGAAGAAATAGAGGAAATGCAGGAAGTTACGGATAGTGAAGAAAATGAAATTTAGCTTTATTGAGCTTGGAGCTCTATTTAGCAGACACAAAACCAGAGGTTACACTCTTGGTAGAAGGGAGGGAAGTTAAATTTTTGTGCGACTCAGGGGCATCACGAACCCTGATACATCCCTCCAAACTGCCAGAAAATTCAGAGTCGCCTGATTATATATTAGTAAAAGCAGCTAATGGACAGCTGCCTCTCTCCCGTGGCATCACAATAACTGATCCTGTTTCAGGATTGACCCAGAAAAGCAAAATTGTTGTTTCTGCAAAATGCCCAGTAAACTTCTTGGGCAGAGACCTTATGCAGCTATTTGGTATAGCAGTAGGTCCAACCATGCAGGGTATGGAAGCACAGTGACAAATTGATACCTTTGCAGTGCAATCGGAGGGTGAAGTGTTTTATTGGTACAGTCAAGACTTGGTTATGACTGGTCCAGGGACTGTGATCGAAGAATTAATGAATATAGCCATCAGTAAGTTCCCCTCCCTTGACATTGACAAACAGCACCTGTTGCACTGTACTCTGTATTACTGTAACACACCAGGACCTGATATGGAATATGAGCAAGAATTGTTTAAAAATCGTGCAAACAGATTGATATTACGTAATCTGTACTGGGACATGGAAGGGAACAGTGTAGCCAGCTGTTCATTGTTCCAGGAGTTCTTTGCACTCTATAAATCTAATCGATTACCACATGTTAGCTTAACTAAGGACAAAAACATAGAATGGGCAGACCTACGAGAAAAAGTCACGAGATGGGAAAAACAGACAGAATTAGAACTGTCAGAACAGGGAATACAAATACAGAAGCTGAACTGGATAACTCAGACCCACCCAGCCGTACACTTGCAGTCTAGCAAGAACAGCTGATTAGCACTCCTATTAAAGGAGGAAGAGAATGCATTACAGAATATGCCAGAAACTCTCTGGTCAACAGGAAAGTCAGATGTAGGACTTATTCGTACAGTGGGACCAGTTACTATCATGCCAAAATCAGCATTTAGACCACAGAAAAGACAGTATCCCTTAAGAAAAGATGCAGAGGTACGAATCAAACCTATTATAGCAGCTTTACTTAAGGAAGGGTTACTGGTGGAATCTCCTGATTCACCATGTAACACACCCTTATTTCCTGGGTTTTAACAGTAAAAGAGTAGAACAAAATCCTGTATATGCATGTTTTGTCTCTCTTGCTGCAAGTAATAAAGGTGCCATACACCTGAACCCTAACGTGAATTGGTCTTTGAAGTTTTTCCTTTGACAGATTGGTCCTTCAGATCGAAACCTCACTTCACCTCCGGATCAGACGGGCCAGGTTGTTGAAACCATACGGGGAAGAAACCAAATCGGTTCTTCTTATATGAAAAGCTCTACACCTCCATTTGAGTTGGTCGTACAAAAGAGGCCAGCCACTTTCTGATCTGGCGACTAAGAGGACGGGTTTTCGCGAACCAGGTGATAAATCATGAAGGCTCAGGTAAGGTGAATCTACTTTTTCTGTTTTAGATCAGGGACTAGATTTGTATTGTTTTGTCAAGACTGCATTTTGATAAAGTCAGGGACAGTAAAAAAGATTACTGCAATGTCTTGTCATAGATCAGGGGAAAACAGAGTAGGTAGGTAGTCAGTCTTGAAGAGACTATAACAAAATCCATGGTACCAATGTTAAAAAATAAGAGAAGTTGTATAACGATTAAAAGGGTAGAACAAAATGGGTAATACTTGCACAAAAGACCCCAAAATCCGCCATAGAAGTAACCGAAGACGCAAAATACATGCAGTCGCAGCATGTTGATAATATTAAATACTATTCAAAATGGGTTAATAAGTATGAATTTGATGGAAAATTAGAAAAATCCTCACTTATCAAACTTGTCAAACAGCTCAAGACTGATTCCAAAGGTCGGGTAAAAAAGCAATGCCAATTAGGAATTCCTCAGGCACACAGGTGGATTGCGGAAGTAAACCGTAGGGAACAAAAGAACAACAATTCAAAAACAATGTTTTTAGACAAAGAGGACAATAACTTAGTAATGGCATCAGCACTTCCACCTCCCTTACCAGAATATGAAGCAAGTGAACAGGTTAGTCCACCCCCATTATACCCTGCTGCCACTGAAAATAGAGACATTACAAAAGCAAAACCCTTTATTAGAGATCCCATCGGGACCAGGTCTCGAACACGGGCAGGTAACTCAAATGAAGGCATTGAGTTATATCAAATGGTTAAAAATTCACGATCTATGAGTGAAGAAGAAATATGTCCACTCATAGAAGTACCTAATCCTCAGGCAGGACAAGACGGTCAGGACCCAGCTATTCTAGCGTATAAACTCTGGACTCCGGAAGATATCCAGAAAGCCATTGAGGGAATTCCCCATCCAAAAGTTAATTTTAGAAAGTTCTCAGAAGATTTACAAGGAATGAGGCTGAGTTATAACTTAAACAGAGAAGAGGTAGAAAAAGTAGTTAGACAAATTGTGGGACCAGATTGGCACATGATTAGTGGCAACTGGAATCCCCATGACGCTGCACAAAGACCCCTCCCACATACCAGCGCAGAACTAGACAACAGAGTAAAAGGTCTTACAGACCGTATCTCTGAAAAATGGAAGCCTAGGGCAGACTGGACTTGCATTAATCAATGCATCCAACAAGAAGGTGAAACTGTTGACCGATATTATGCCAGATTATTAGAATGTTTTAATAACCACTGTGGAATGCAGGTTCCTGAAGATCAGACACAAGATTCCCCATATGAACAGCAGTTAAAGAATACATTTTTAAAAGGCAGTATTGCACTATAAGCAGTTTTATTACAAAACATGGTAGATCATCGACAAGCAGGTTACAGTCATTACTTGAATATGCTAGGCATGCCGAAAGGCATTTTAATAGCAAAAGAAAAGAAGCCCAAGTATTTTCTGTAGAAGATGGAGCAGAAGTTTATGTAGTACAGTCTGGGAAAAGGGCAAAAAATGCACAGGTAACAAACAATCTGATCAACGATCAGAGGATTTTGGGAAAGAAAGGGGTGAATGTTTCAAATGCGTAAAATGGACACTTGGCAAGGGATTGCAAGAAAAACAAGAAGGCAACCATGGAAGATAAGGAGGGTGAGGACTGACTATATGATAGTCAGGAATCACTAGAAGGATAGCTTAATAAAGGACAAATGAGAATGTGATAGAAGGAGTAGTTGATATGACAGAAGAAATAGAGGAAATGCAGGAAGTTACGGATAGTGAAGAAAATGAAATATTGGATTTAGCTTTATTGAACTTGGAGCTCTATTTAGCAGACACAAAACCAGAAGTTACACTCTTGGTAGAAGGGAGGGAAGTTAAATTTTTGTGACTCAGGGCATCACTTAACCCTGATACATCCCTCCAAACTGCCAGCAAATTCAGAGTCACCTGATTATATACTAGTAAAAGCAGCTAATGGACAGCTGTACCGGGAGCCTCTCTCCCGTGGCATCGCAATAACTGATCCTGTTTCAGGATTGACCCAGAAAAGCAAAATTGTTGTTTCTGCAAAATGCCCAGTGAACCTCTTGGGCAGAGACCTTATGCAGCTATTTGGTATAGCAGTAGTTCCAACCATGCAAGGTATGGAAGCACAGCGACAAATTGATACCTTTGCAGTGCAATCGGAGGGTGAAGTGTTTTATTGGTACAGTCAAGACTTGGTTACGACTGGTCCAGGGACTGTGACCGAAGAATTAATGAATATAGCCATCAGTAAGTTCCCCTTCCTTGACATTGACAAACAGCACCTGTTGCACTGTACTCTGTATTACTGTAACACACCAGGACCTGATAAGGAATATGAGCAAGAATTGTTTAAAAATCATGCAAACAGATTGATATTACATAATCTGTACTGGGACATGGAAGGGAACAGTGTAGCCAGCTGTTCATTGCTCCAGGAGTTCTTTGCACTTTATAAATCTAATCGATTACCACATGTTAGCTTAACTAAGGACAAAAACATAGAATGGGCAGACCTAGGAGAAAAAGTCACGAGATGGGAAAAACAGACAGAATTAGAACTGTCAGAACAGGGAATACAAATACAGAAGGTGAATTGGATAACTCAGACCCACCCAGCCGTGCACTTGCAGTCTCGCAAGAACAGCTGATTAGCACTCCTATTAAAGGAGGAAGAGAATGCCTTACAGAATATACCAGAAACTCTCTGGTCAACAGGAAAATCAGATGTAGGACTTATTTGTACAGTGGGACCAGTTACTATCATGCCAAAATCAGCATTTAGACCACAGAAAAGACAGTATCCATTAAGAAAAGATGCAGAGGTAGGAATAAAACCTATTATAGCAGCTTTACTTAAGGAAGGGGTACTGGTGAAATCTCCTGATTCACCATGTAACACACCCTTATTTCCTGTTAAGAAAGCAAATGGAGAATGGCGTATGGTCCAAGATTTACAAGCTGTAAATGATGCAGTAATTCCAAGGGCACCTACAGTGCCAGACCCACACACACAGTTGAATGATTTAAAACCTCAACAGAAATATTTTTCTGTGGTAGACATCAGCAATGCATTCTTTTCGATACCGATACACCCTGACAGCCAGTATTAGTTTGCAATCACATTTCAGGGGAAAAGGTATACATATACGCGACTACCACAGGAATATTTTGAAAGTCCAACAATATTCTCACAAGAAATGACAAGCAACTTGGTGGGATTTACCCCACCAAGAGGCAGCCAGACTTTACTTTATATTGATGACATCCTGCTGGCGGCCCCCACCCAGCAAGATTGCAAAGAAGATACCATAGCGCTATTACAATTTTTAGCCACTGAAGGACATAAGGTAAACAAAAATAAACTGCAGCTTTGGAAAAAGCAAGTCAAATACCTAGGATATGTAATATCCAAAGAGGGTAGAACATTAGATGAGGACAGAAAAGTAGAAATTTTGCAAGCACCAAAACCCACTACCAAGAAGGAAATGATGTCCTTTCTGGGCACAACTAATTTTTGCCGGAGCTGGATTCCAAACTATGCCTTGGAATCTGCACCACTGACTGACCTGATATATAAAAAGTCTATAGCAGCACAGGACCTGTTACAATGGACACCTGAAGCAGAATCTGCTTTCTGCAAACTGAAACAGTTAATAGCGTCTTCGTTAGTTCTGGGATTACCAAACTACCATAAACGTTTTTTCCAAACTGTAGATTGTAAGCAAGGTTATATGACATCAGTGTTAACACAACAGCATGGGGACAAGCAACGCCCCATTGCTTATTATTCATCAAAACTAGACCCAGTGGCACAGTCTTTACCTCACTGTGTACAAGCGGTAGTTGCAGCTACAATGGCAGTATAGGCTTCGGCCTCAGTAGTTTTATTCCACCCTCTCACTTTGAGAGTGCCTCATGCAGTCGCGATTATTTTATTGCAAGAGAAAGTAGCATATCTTTCCCCTGCTAGGCATCTTTCCTGTATGACCATATTGTTGAGCTAACCTCACATGACAATTGAATGATGTACGACTTTGAACCCTTCTACCTTGTTCCCAACCCCTGCAGACGGCACACCACACTGCTGCCTGCAGGTGATTGAGCAAAAGACACTACCTAGAAAAGATCTCATGGATGTCCCCTTGGATGATGCTGAGGTGACATACTATGTGGATGGCTCGTGCAAAAGGGGTCCTGCAAGAACCTAGTAGGATATGCAGTAGTCTCTGATACTGAGATTATAGAAGCGAAACCTTTACTACACAACTTATCTGCACAGGCAGCAGAATTGATTGCCTTGTCACTGGCATGTACCTTAGCAAAGGGTAAAAGTGTAAACATTTTTACTCACAGCCAGTACGCTTTTTCTACTGTACATGTTTTTGCGCAACAGTGGAAAAACTGAGGAATGATAACATCTACTGGCAAACCTATCAGTCATGCACAGTTTATTCTAGATCTTTTAGAATCTATTCAGTTACCTCAGAAAGTCGCTATTTGTAAATGCACAGCTCATACCAAGCAACAGGATAGGATTTCAAAAGGAAATACGAGAGCTGATACAGCTGCAAAGCAGGCAGCTTCAGAAGTATTTCTTTTGAATGAGGAACTACAACCCTCTGAGATTTTAGACTTAGAAATGTTAAAGACAATGCAGACACTCACAGCGCAAGCTGAAAGACAAAAATGGGTAAAACGTGGAGCAATTCCCGAAAAGGGGCTGTACATCTCTAAAGAAGGGAAACTGATACCACCATCTAATTTGTTTAAATATGCAGCCTTGTTGAGCCATGGGCAATGCCTTGTCTCAACAGGGGGGATGGTACAGCTGGTGAACCGAGTGTTCACGACATATGGATTCACCAACTATTCTAAAAAATTTTGTTTAATGTGCCATATTTGTAACAAACATCATGTACAAGAGGCGTTAAAGCCCAAGCAAGGGAGTTTCCCTACACCACCATATCCATTTCATACTATCTGTATGGATTTCATAGAATTGAACAAATGTGAAAATAAGAAGTATTGTCTTGTCATTGTAGATATGTTTTCCAAATGGGTGGAAGCTTTTCCGATCAAAAATCCAGACGCGGCTACAGTAGCGAAAATCCTTGTTAAGGAAATCATCCCTAGATTTGGCATTCCGGAAAGGATCTACAGTGACAACGGTACACACTTTGTAAACCAAACCATACAACAGTTAAGTAAACATTATTTCTTTAAAGAATCATTGTGCATACCATCTGCAATCCGCAGGGCTAGTTGAGAGGCATAATGGGATTTTAAAGAATAAACTAAGGAAATTAATTGCAGAAACAAAAAATAATTTGGTGTACTGTCTGCACCTGGCACTGTTGAGCATGAGGACTGTTCTGAATGCAAAAGGATTGACTCCTTTTGAAAAACTATTTGGAAGAGCTTATTATACACCTCAGTGGAAACTTCTCATGCCCGCAGACCAGGAAGCCGACTGTACACTAGCAGAGTACATGAGAAATTTGTTGAATTCTAAACATCTGTTGCAGTCAAATTCTGTTTCAGATGAAGAACAAACTGAGACATCAGAAGTGGCAGTGGCCCCTGGGGAGTGGATCTGGGTGAAAACACTCAAAAAGAGAAACTGGATGACACCAAAGTGGGAATGTCCATATCAGGTGCTCCTGTCGACACCTACTGCAGTCAAAATCGCAGAGCGGGCCTCGTGGATCCACCTAACACACTGCAAACTAGTTAAGAACTTTGAACTGGACAAAAATCTTGTCACATGTCAAGAGCAAAAATGATAGAATCTAGAAAAATCCAAATAAAACTACTCGGAAGAGTCGGAGAAAACAGGAATGCAGAACAACCGTTTCCTCAGAAGTACTGCATAATCATCCTGTTAACTGTACTAGTGACAATAATCTTTTTGTTGTGGCCATTCCTTTTCCCAGCCACACAAACTGAACTGAATAAATGTGAAGCGTTGCTCATAGACTGGCACCCAAACTTCAACACTTACCAGGCAATCAAATATGTGTATGCTGAGACTTTCAATGTTTCGAATTGCTGGATTTGCACAGCTTTGCCCACAGCATATGGGGGGTTATTGTTAACTTCAGTCCCCCTAGGAGTCAACGAGACCTGGGAAAACATGATTTATGATACATCAACTGTTGCATCACAAAATAAAATAGCATTGCACTTGTCTGTTCCACAAAAAGGGACTGTGTGTTTTTTATAAAAATGATACTGTTCAGGTGGGTCGCAGCAATTGCAGTGTGACTATTCCTTATAGATACTACACTAAAGCTAATAATGCAGGTTCTTACTGTAATACAAACTATGATTCATTTTTTTGAATTGATGCACAAAACAATTGATGAAATAAAACATGATTTTGTTCTTTATAAACAACTGTCTATAATTGATAGAAAAATGTTTCATGCAGGATAAATGTATATTCATAGTAAAGTTAACTACTAAAGTAGAGGATTGTTATTTTGTATGTGGTAGGAAAGCATACTAGTGGTTACCTGAGAATTGGTCCGGCAGTTGTTTTTTGGGCTACCTGGTTCCGGCCATACGATACACGGCAGTCTTACCTCGAGGAAAAATTCGAAATGTCTGAGAGGTTGTCAAGAAATTCATCAAGAAACATGTAAATCCAGTGTGGCAAATCGATGTGCGCTGGAAAAGCCATCATGCTGTTGGCGATGGACTGACACACATGGACTTGAGTGATACTGTTATATCGTGGGCAGGCATATTACCAGCATATGGAGCAACAAAATCAATCTGGGAGCTGAGAAAACTATCTAAACTTCTCGAAGTAATGAGTAATGTGACTTTTTCCTCTCTAGAATTGGTAACTGATGAACTGAATGCCATGAGAACTGTAGTGCTTCAAAACTGCATGTCTCTCGACTTCACCCTAGTGGCGAAAGGAGTGCTGTTCATATATTCCTGACCATAAACATGAGATAGACAATCACCTTGAGGTAATACAGCAAGTGTCGGCCATGACCAAACCAGGACCAAATCCATTGATGGACTTTTTCCAGAGATTGTTCGGGGGGTGGGGCAGTATCCTAATGAACATTCTGATTGTCATCTCTGTAGAAATGTTCCTACAGGAGGTATGTGTTTGCTGCTGCATCCCCTGCATGAAAAGACTGATCAAAGACCTTATAGACATGTCAGTTTCAGAAACCTTATATCAAAGTGCTGAGTTTGAAGAACTGTTAAAAAATTGAAAATGCTTTCATAAGTTTAAACTGAATGACTCTCTTAACTGCAAATCCTGAGTAGGAAGAGGTTAGGGGAAGAAAAACTGTTTATGCTTATTATGAAAGTAGAATAAAAGTATTAAAAGGGGGGAAATGTTAGAAAAATATGTATTAGTGTATGTATTAGTAATATGCGTAGTGCGTTTAAGGTTTGTAAAGGGTTAACACATTTATTCTATTTCACACTGCATAAATCTGTACAAACGGCAGAAGCTTTCCAATCTTGTATTGTCATGAAATATGCGCAGTTATAATCTTTGCCTATGCTCTGGAAATTTACAAGAAAGCAGATCATTTCTGCTTGTGTCAGGAAAATAATAAATAGATGTATCACTTGTATTAATGTTATGAGATTTAGACAAGGAGTTCCGCTTATGCTGTGAGAAAATACACAGCTGCAGAAGCTATTGATAATAAGAACAAAGACTGCTTGAAAATATATGAACTGCAATCAGCGTTTACTTGTGTCTAAGCTAGAAAAGTACCTTGAAATGTAACACATGTATTAGAACTACACAATAGAAGCTTGTAGCGGGCTAAAGCCCCCAAGGTCAGGTTGTTTTTCTCAAATGTTTTTCATAAATCCAGTCATGTCAGCAGAAAATCTGAGTAACATCTGCTATAGAACAATACAGAAAGTTGTGTTTAATTACGTCAACTATAGAAAGCAACGTTTTGTAGAACAGTATAAAAAGAGCATACTTCCTGTTAGTAGCTAGGTAAAACCCTTTATGTGCATGTTTTTATCTCCTTGTTGCAAGTAATAAAAGGTGCCATACCGGAACCTAACGTGAACTGGTCTTTGAAGTTTTCTCCTTTGACACCTAGGAAGGTTGGAGTCATGTTACATTACTTGGAATTATTATGAGAAAATATTGCAAGGTGAATGCAGGGAATCTATTTTATACAACAGTATTATATGTCTTAATCTTTTTTGAGGGGTGGGAGAGATCTACTATTGACAAGATTATGATCCTGCAATGACATCTACACATCTTCAGGGTACAATATATATATATATATATATATATATATATATATATATATATATATATATATATATATATATATATATAGTAAAAAGAACGTAATGGATTCCCAAATAGACATTTATTCGATAACACATTAAACAGTGAGTGCTTTCGTCATCAACTGTGACTTCTTCAGACTGAATTTGTCTGAAGAAGTCACAGTTGATGACGAAAGTGCTCACTGTTTCATGGGGTATCGATTAACTGTCTATTTGGGAATCCATTACATTCTTTTTATTTTATTTTGTCTACTTTATAAAGTTGAAGTATATTTTTATTTTATATATATATATATATATATATATATATATATATATATATATATACACACACACACACACACACATGCATATATATATATATATATATATATATATATATATATATATATATATATATATATATATATATATATATATATATATATATATATAGTATATGTATATATAAAATTTATATATAGTATGTCCAAAAAAGAAGAAACACTTCTCCCTCAAAGTTGATCGACCACAAAAATCCAACGACAATAAAGTGACACCAAGAAGTAGTGACCAACACCGCGAGCGGTACCAAAGTTTTATTTCACATAAAATCCAAGGAAATAAAACTTTGCGTGCTTCCAATGCACGCTTCTTCAGATATGTTTAAAACATTGTCACAGCACATACTTTATATACCAAAAAGTATAATTGCTTAATAAGTTAATTACAACAATTAATACACTTAATTGACAAGCTATCTATTTTGTTTAAAGCTATCTTACACCATCTCACTATATAGCATTCATTCAATGAGAACCATTGCATTTGTTCTAATAGCCCAGTATAAGATAGCGTTTCTCAGTATACCCATGAATATATATGAAAGCTATACAACGTATAGACAGTCAAACCAATGCAATACAAATATATGCAATACAAATATCTATCTTATCTTTCATATTTCATCGGCCATGTACAGGACTCTAATCGGGATGTTCGCTAATATGTGACAATGCAGGGTACAATGAATATAGGGGGTGTGTGTCTGTAAACGACCATGTAGAACATTATATTTACAAAGTTAAAAATCTTATACTTATATATGTATTGTATACATACATTATATATAATCTGATAAGTATAAAATAACTGGAACAAATACTATATAAATAATTAAAATTGCATGAAAATGTGTGTCCATATGACTGTATAGAAATATAAATAAATTAAGACCAATAAATATGTTAATGTAATAAATTATATATTATATATAGTATGATATCCACTTTTATTTTAATAAATAAAATAAAAATCAAATATATCTGATCAAT
>NC_056725.1:981247536-981366634 GCF_019279795.1 Protopterus annectens | reverse complement strand
TTAAAAAAAGGAAACATAGATTCACTTGTTATCAAAAAAGGTTTGATGCTAATGAACTCATTCAATCCAGGTGCTCTAGTAGCATCTAATAAAATCTGCCGCCTGCTCTCCGATGCTGCCAAATGCATCTTCCAGTTCCCTCCAAATAAAGTGCTTTTGACTTGATCTATAATGGCAAAACGAAAATGGTGCCCAGCCCCATTGTCACTTATGTGTCTATATAAAGGATTATCGTGAATCATCTCGTGTACGAGCATTGTTATCCATGTATATATATATATATATATATATATATATATATATATATATATATATATATATATATATATATATATATATATATATAGATATATAGATATATGTAGAGAGAGGGAAGTTGTGCACTGACCTCTTCTGTTTTCATTAGGTGTCATGGTATCTTTTACATCTACCTGAGCTGCCATTAATTCAAACAGATGGGACCTCAGTTTAACATCTCATCAGATGGATTGCATACTCAGCAGTGGTAGCAGCCCCCCTATTCTGTACTGCTGTATCAGCAGTCCATCTACCTGGTGTGGAATTCGTGCCATAGTTTTCTGCACCAAAGGTGGGTATCTTGGCTGTTGCGCCATTGACATTGTCAGTTATGTGAGACTCCCAGATATACATAAGTGACATTACAAACAGTAGAAAGAAAGTTTGCTGCTTAAAACCGTACATTATATGTGTGTGTGCCAGGGTAGCCCTCGGCCAGCTTGAATACCAGAGACTTAATATTTTTACGTTGGTTGCTGTCACTTGAGGACTGACATTGGGTCGTCAGTGGTATAATGTAAGGTGGCCGACACCATTACATCAGTCTTCTTGTTGTGGAGCCCAAAGCAGAAGCAGTTCGCACAAGTGCCGGTCGGCCGTTACCTGAGTTTTCTTTTCTGAATTGAAGTTGAATTCTTCTAACACTAAGTACCCCATTGGAGATCCTTTTCTCTTGCACTAACCAATGTCAGAAATAGTTAATAATTGTCTCGGCTTTGGAAAGCAAATACCACACCGAGACTTCCACTCTTACTGCGTCACTTGCCTAGGCCCAGACCACGACATTCCCTGCTGTCACTTCTGTGCTTTAACACCAGAACAATCCATCAGTGGTACCATATTGTAGCCAGATATTTTCTTTTACAGTCCTTGAATTCCGATATGGTTTCAGTAAGCCATCTGACAGCAGATCTTCCAAAAAATGTAAAGATAGATAGAGACAGACCACACAGGTCCAAACCTTCCCGACGACGCTTCCGTTAAGCTAGACTCCAGTCCTCTTTCAGACTCCAGTATGCCGCAAAACTCTTCGTCTAAGGATCCTGCGGTTGTCTCTACCTTAGATGGGTATGGAGCCGCTGGGCAGGCACCGGCTTTCGAGGAAGTCCTTCGCACCTCCAAATCTCTACACAACCTGACATCTTCTTTCGCGACTACCAGTTGTTCGAAAACAAACAAGTTCCTTAGGCCCAGGGTTCGAATCACACCCAAGAATCCAACTACCCACTCTCAGGTGCCTGCTTTCTTGCCTCACTCTCAAATGCTTAAAATGGCAATAGACCTTTATCATGCTGATCAGGGGAAGCCAAGCTACCCCTTCAGAAAGGAAAAGAGATATGTCCTGAGTATTTCTGTCTGAACAAGAGTCACATGATTCTGATGCATCTAACTATGAAGACATGCAGCCATTCCCCACTTATGAGGATTCTGATGCAGAGGAATCCATTCCTTCAGCCTCTCCCCTAGAGAATTTTTTGTTTAGGAAAACCCAGCATACTTTCAGGGAACATTTCCAATGGAAGAGTCAGGACCACCCTTAGTGTTAAAAGAGACTCTGGGCATTCCTAGATCTTCCACAACACAGACCCTTGACCATCCCTCCAGTCCTGGATGTGGTGGATGATGATTTCCTTGAATCCAACTCGACTCCTTACGCCCTACCTCCTGCTCCCAGAAAACCAGACAGGTACTACAGAGTAGGGGTGAAAGCGCTCACTGAATAAAGAACGTTCACATCTATTTTGTAGAGTTCGTGGTTCATGTGGTCTTGGATTTGAAGCTCGTTTGCATCTTTAATGGTTACCTATACTGCCAGTATTGGTATTTCCTCTGAGTTGTATCTGTGCTTTATTTGAAGCTTCTTTTGAAGCTCGCACTGCCGTGGTTGAACTGCTTTGAACTGTTTTTTTGTGTACCGGCAGTTTTCTACTGCCTTGCAAGCCTCAGCGTTCCATCCGTGATTGGAGGTACTACAGAGTCCCTGACTCACACAAATAACTTTTTTTAAAAATCCAACAACTGACCCTGAGGTAATTTCTCAAGGGCCAAAAGGGATTTTAAGTAACCTCTGTTAAGAATCCCACCCCCTCGACAGGGATTCCCGAGCTTTGAACCAACGGGGTAAAAAAAAGTATACACTTCAGCTACTCTTGCTATCAGGGCATTAAATTCTCAGTTCCAGATGCTTAATATCAGCAAAATGCCTTGGAACTCCTTAAACAAAAAATGTCTTCCTTTCCTGCTTGGGCAGAATCTAAAGATTTACAAGAATGCATTCTGCAAGTCAAGTAACTAAACACACCTTGCACTGTAGTTTTGATGCCCTAGAAGCTTCTTGCCGACAGCAGTCACTGGATCTGTCATTAGAAGACATGCATGGCTTAAGGAACAGCTCCTGCCAGACCATGTCCAATCTAAATTGTTGGATGCACCCTTGCACAAAGATAACTTATTTGACACTAAGGCAGAAGAAGTCTTAAAAAAAGATGGAAGAAAAAGCAAACTCTATCCAAACAGTTAAAGATTTCTTACAGGTCCAGCAGGCATTTTCCATCCAAGCACTGGTCCTTTCCTGCTCTGTGTCAACAGACCCAGCCTAGGGCCCATGGAAACAGACCCACCAGACAGCAGCCCCAGGGAGTGCAGAGAGCTAAGCAGTGGACTGCCTCCACTTCAAAACCAGGGAGTACTAAGCCACCCTTTATGGTAAGACCTCACAGTGACTCACCTCCTCCCAACCTCCCCTCTGCCCACGTTCACTTTCCTCTAGGAGGAAAATTCTCCTTTCACTCAAGCACCTGGGGCAACCATTACCAAGGACCAATGGGTTCTGAACATTGTGTTTCAGGGATGCAAATTCTCCTTCCAACCCCAAAAGGGTTCCCAGATCTACCAACAAATCAGTGGGCAGAGGCTCAAAAGAAAATCCATTCCCTGCTCTCTTTGAGGGCAGTAGAGCACATTACCACCAAACAGATAGGCCAAGGCATCTACTCCAGACTTTTTGTGGTGCCCTGAAAAGAGGGCACCTGGCACTCCATCCTCAGTCTATCCATTCTAAACACCTTCCTGGTGAACCCAAAATTCAAAATGCTCACCCTCCAGCAGCTGCTATCCATGCTCTCCAAGGATGCTTGGCTAGCCACCCTGGATCTAAAAGAAAACTACCTCCACATTCTGATCAAGGAATCATCCAGAAAATATCTTCACTTCAGGGCAGGATCTCAACACTTTCATTTCTCTGTGCTTCCCTTTGGCTTATCTACTGCCCCCAGAGTTTTCACAAAATGCTTAGCTTCGGCCATCAGGCAGACAGCCAGGAAAACCTGCTCATACACCTGGCCTTTGTAGAGAGTCTACTAACCTCCCTAGGGTACACAATGAAAAGAAGTCAAAACAAGTGCCCACCCAAAGGATAATCTTCCTGGGAGCAAGTCTGGACACAGCATCCCAGATGGCATACCTTACACCAGAGAAACAAATTTTCCTGTCAGCCTACTTCTCTCAACTGGCCACCAGACCCCACCTTTCTGCAAGGAAAATCCTGCAGGCTCTGGGGTTCATGACATCTTGCATACTCTTCATTCCATATGCCAAACTGCATATGAGGAAACTTCATTGGTACCCAAAGTGCATTTGGTGTCGACACTCTCAAGACCTGGAAACTCTTCTACCTCTAATTCCTTGCCTCTGAAAGGAATTTTTTGGTGGGCAACAGCATGCTGCCACAAAAAGGAACTGCCCTTCTCCCCACACCCTGCCGCCCAGACCCTCACCACAGACTCATCAGACTACACTTGGGGTGCACACCTGGATGACAGGTGCATACAGGGCCAATGGAGAGCCCACAACAAATGCCCCTATACATCAGTCGGAGAGAGATGATGGCTGTGCACCATGCCTTGAAACCTTTCAAACACCTTCTTCCTCCAGGGGTTCTCCTGATCAAAACAGACAACACCACTCTGATGTTGTACATCAACAAGCAGGGAGTGACTCGCTCCTACCTTCTATGCAGGCTGGCCATGACCCATTGGCTCACAGCCTCTTCCATGCAAATACACCTCTTAGCACAATGCCTACCAGGCTCTCTCAACTCCCTGGCAGACCAATTAAGCAGAAACATTTTGGACCCACATGAGTGGCAGCTCAGCAGAAGTACCATCTTCGTAATAATTCAGAAATGGGGAACCCTGAAGGTCGATCTCGTTGCCTCCCACACCAACCATCAGCTCAGCAAATTCTGCACTAGGGAGCATCACTGCATGACTTGGAAAGTGGATGCCCTGGGTAAACCTCTCAGTCTATGCCTTTCCTCCCCTACCTCTCATCTCCACCAAGGGCCATTCTTATAGCTCCAGACTGGCCCCGACAGCACTGGTACCCCTTGCTTCTCAGCCTGTCTCCGCTGCCTCCATGGTATCTTCCTCAGATTCCAAACCTACTAACCCAGAGGGAAGGGGAATTCATGCATCCCCAATTGCAGACACTAGATTTGACAGCTTGGCTAATTCCCTAAACCCGAACCAATCTGCCATCCTCAGTAAACAGGTTCTTGATGTTATCCGTGGACATCTGTTCACCTTTTACCAAGCATTACCACCTGCCTGTCTTCTCCAAATCCAGGGCAGGGTTTGCCTCTGCAGTAGTGCAGGGCGTCCTAGCCAGCCCCTAGCTTCCTTGATGGCCTCCACCCATTTCCTCAGCTTTGGGAATCTACCCAAATGTGATGATTGTAACAGAACATAGTACAGTTGTGTACACTTACCACAAATGTAGATGTTCGAGTGTATTCACTGTTGCAGTTCTGATTTCCCTCCCTCCATCCCCCTTTTTTCTCCTCCTTCTTTTGTTACCTTTCTTCCTTGTTGTTCTCCTTTCCTTACAAGGGACATATTGGTATTTATTTTCACTGGTGGGGTTCTTCCATCAGATCCTGGCCTCCTACTTTGGGGAATCCTGATAGGTTAGGGCAAGAAAAACTGATGTAATGGGGTTGTCTGCCTAACTTTATACCACTGACAACCTGATGTCAGTGCTCAAGCGACAGCAACTGATGCAGAAATACTTAGTCTCTGGTATTTGGGCCAGCCAAGGGCTACCCTGGCAGGGATAACCCAAATGTGATGACTGCAACAGTGAATACACTTGAACATCTACATTTTTGGTAAGTGTAAACAACTGTACTTTACCAGGTCCAGTGCTTCTCCTGTTTAGCTGTTGGTGCCGGGTAGTCATTTGGGAAATGTTTTGGGGCCTTGTCAGTGACTGGTTTTCATGTGCTGTATTTCTGAAGGCCACTGCATCAGATTTGATTTTATATTTACCCTAGAGTATTGCTAGTTTACTTTAGCCAGCATCTGTAGAATTGTGTAGCCCTTTACCATTCAGTTTCCTAGAGCCACTAATGTTGAGGCCAGGGTGAATGGAGAGGGTACTGAGAGCCAGTTGACAGTTGTCACTGAGTGTAGAGAGTCAGTTTGAGGACTTGTGGCACATTGGTAGTCTGTCAAGACATCTCCCAAAGTACTGTGATATGTATCCTAATCATTTTTTGCTTCCCACTAATTTGAGATTGTATTGCTTATTGTATTGTTGATATTTAATTTGTCCTTTTCTTGGGTGTCAGTTTGGAGATGTTTAAGTCTAGTGTCAGCCCTTGAAATGATTGCCAATGACTGTACCTTTGTGAAACTGACAACACTGAAGGTTTACCACTTTCAGGGTCTTTTCTGCCTCATCAAAAACTGTCTTAGGTTCATAGGATGATAATAGGCTATTGGCCTGGAGACCCTTAAAGCCTAACCAAGAATTTCACCCATGCTCCTACAAAGTCGGCACCTGTTTCTCCTGTCCAACAGGGATACAGGTGGGATCCCAGGGGTGTATCTTCTGTTTCCCATCCAGTCATCCAGGTTCCTGTTAGAGGGCTAGAGAGGTACTCTGCTTGACATGGTGAAGGGAGTCTATTCTACAGATGGGGGGGGGGAGTCTTTGGGACACAAATCTGTCCCACCAGTCTATCCCACCAAGAAGGTCTGTTAATGTCACAGACCAGGTTGACTGCTAGCGTGCGGGTTGCAACAGAGGAGTTTGACTTGTGGATATGCAGGAACTCCATCAAAGGTGGGTCTGAGATGGCCTTGTATGCCAGACACAGGTCACCTCTGAGCAGTCAATATGAGACTGAGTAGAGGGACAGGGCATTTAGCCTCTCTGTATAGGATAGGTGTTTGAGACCCTGGATTTTGCTGGTCAGGAACCTCTGTGGTCTCTCCAGCTGCTGCATGTGCTTGGCAGGGTACATGCTAAAGGGGGCATTGTACTTGATAATGGGTCTGATAAGGGAGGAGTACAGGGATGTTATGACCTCCTTGTTCCAGGATGAAATACCCTTACTTATGAGGTGGGCCATGCAGAAAGCCTTCTGTACAATGGAGGCAACATGGTGATAAAAAGTCAGGTTACTATTAGTGGGGATGCCATTTTCCCCAAAGGGGATGTTTGTCTTTTTGGCTTTTCCCAGTTAGGGGTCGCCACAGCGGAACTCTGGTCCGCTAATGATTGACAGTAGATTTTTATGGTGCTGAGTTGCCAGCCCAATGCCCACCCTTCAGCGAAGGTTCACGCATGTCTTTCGGAGGCCACTACCGCGGGGAGAACATGCAGACTCCACACAGAAGGCACTCCAGCCAAGAATCTAACAGGAGAACCTCTTGCTGTGAGGCAACAAAGCTACCACTGTACCATAATGATGCATTTCTTGGCATTCAGTTTGAGACCATGCTTCTGGCAACAGTCATTAGTTTGGGTACAGCCCCATTGGAGGATGTTCACATCAGTAGGGGAATTTAAGACAGTGCCCAGCTTGCAGTCATCTGCAAACTTGGTCAGCCACAGGCCACTGGTTTTGGCTTGCACCTCAGAAAAGTATATCTCAAACAGAGGCCCTCAAGACCAATCCTTGGGGTACACCGTTAGTTATAGGTCTACTACTAGAGGTGAGTGGGTTCCATTAGTGAGCCAGTTAGCTACCCATCTGGTAACATATGGGTCAATGCCTACCTGGGAGAGTTTATATCTATTATGCTTGAGTGGGGAATAGTGTCGAAGCCTTTGGTTAGCTCAAGGTAGGTAGTGTGCACAGTCTTCCTCTAGTCCATGGCTTTGGTGACTGTTTGTTTCAAAGAAGTTAACCAAGTTTAATGGGCATGATCTCCCTTTAACAAAACCAAACTGTTTGGGGTTAAGCATTTGGAGGTTGCCAAAACCCTTGTTTAGAAGGTCCATGATAATGCAGTCCATGGCCTTAAGATCAGTCTAGATGTTTGTGTTTCATGGTTGTAGTTGTCACACTTGAGTTATCTGCCTGCAAGTAGCCCTAAGTCGGCCCGAATACCAGAGACTTAGTATTTCTGCTTCGGTTGCTGTCACTTCAGGACTGACGGGTCATCAGGGGTATGAAAACAGTCAGCCGACGCCATTACATCAGTCTTTCTTGCTGAGGAGCCCAAAGCAGTTCGCATGAGTGCCGATCAGCCGCAACTTGAGTTTTTCATTTACAAATTGCATCATCCTGAAATTTTCTAAAGCTAAGTACTTCATTGGGGATCCCTTTTTTTTTTCTTGTAACCTATGTCAGAAAAAGTTAACAATTGTCTTGCATGTGGAAAGCAAATACCACACCGAGATTTTCATTCTTACTGCATCACCTATTTAGGCCCAGACCACAATGTACCTCG
Source organism: Protopterus annectens (assembly GCF_019279795.1). Classification (NCBI taxonomy): domain Eukaryota; kingdom Metazoa; phylum Chordata; order Ceratodontiformes; family Protopteridae; genus Protopterus; species Protopterus annectens. The sequence continues at coordinate 981,358,595 of NC_056725.1, read as the reverse complement.
CTGTCTGTTTTGTGCCTTGTTCAGCACCCGAACCATTTGTTGTCAGGCCCTTATTGTTGCTAAATACTATCGTTCTCGATCTCCATATTCTGAAATGGCTTTGGTAAGCCATCCAACTACTGATATTCCAAAAAAACGTAAGGACAGAGACAGACCGCACAGGTCCAAAACTGCTGACAATGCTTCCATTAAGCTAGTTGCCAGTTTGCTGGTACTCAGGTGCTTTCGCAGCCCCTGATGCCCACTTCTATGAATTCGCAGGCCTCTACTGAGACCCGTTCGGAATGCCGTGAGACTCTTCTTCAACTATGGAACCTGCAGATGTCTCTACCTTGGATGGGTTCCTGAGCAAGCATCGGCTTCTGAGGAACTTCATCGCACTACCGATGTTCGGCACAAACCGACTACCTCTTTCGCATCTTCAGTTCTCTCTAAAGCTACAGAGTTTCTAAGGCCAAGAGTACACGCTACGCCTAGAAAACCAATGACCAAAGTGCATGCACCTGCTTCCTTGCCACAACTTCAAATGTTTAAAATGGCAGAAGACCTTATTATGCTGATTAGGGGAAGCCAGCCTTCTTCTGCTAAGAGAAAAAAAGATCAGTCCCCTGCAGCTTCAACAGAGTCAGAAGACTCTGAGATATCCGATTATGAAAACATGCTCTTATCTGCTTATGAGGATTCTGATGCAGAGGAATCCATTCCCTCTGCCTCTCCTCTAGAGGATTTTTCTTTTGGTGAAACCTTACATTCCTTAAGAGAGCATTTCCATTGGGAATGCCAAGACTATCCTCAGTCCAAAAAGAGACACTGAGAATTTCTATATTTGCCACAACATAGGCTTTTAGCAATACCCCCAGTCCTGGAAGTTGTTGATGATGTCTTTATTGAAGCCAGCCTTACCCCTGATAATTTACCCCTTACTCCTAGGAAACAAGACAGGTACTACAGAGTACCTGATTCTCACAAATTCCTTGTCAAAAACCCTGCTGCTGATCCAAAGATAATTTCCCAGTGGCCTAAAGTTATCAATGGTATTACAGCTAAAAATCCCACCCCTTCAGACAGGGATTTCAGAGCTTTGGACAGATGGGGTAAGAAAGTATTTACCTCTGCAACCCTCGCCATTAGGGCTCTGAATTGTTAGTTTCACATGCTGACGTACAAACAACATATTATGGAACTTATTAAGCAAAAAATAGAAACCTTTACAGACTGTGCAGAAAGCAAAGAATTGCAAGAGCTTATGCCCTGTGCAAACCAAGTCAACAAGCATACATTGCAGTGTGGTTTTGATGCCCTAGAAGCATCTTGCAGGGCAGCAGTCACTGGTTCTGTACTGAGAAGGCATGCTTGGCTTATGAAACAGTCCTTGCCGGACCATGTGAAATCAAAGTTATTAGATGTTCCTTTGCACAAGGACAGTCTGTTTGGCACCAAAGCAGAAGAGGTTCTTAAAAAGATGGATGAAAAAGTGAAATTTTTGCAGACAGTTAAAGAATTCTTGCCAAGTACAGCCTCCTAGATTCAGTAGGCATTGCCCCTCGAAACATTGGTCCTTTCCAGCCCCCTCAAGGCCATTTCAAACCAGACCCAGATGTAACAGACCACCCAGACTACAGTCTGGGTATGCAGAGATCTAAGCAATGAAGTGCCTTCACCTCCAAAGCAGGGAGTGCTAAGCCACCCCCTTACGGAAAGAATTCCCCATGACTTCTCAACTCCACTCCCCACCTCTGCCCAACTACTTGTACCCCTAGGAGGAAAACTTGCTTTTCATGCAAAAACTGCATTTCCATCACCAAAAACCGATGGGTCCTCAACAGTGTATTCCAGGGGTACAAATTTTACTTCCACTCACTGCCAACCCCAAATGGGTTCCTAGACTTTTCTCCAAACCAGTGGGCAGAGGTGCAAAATCAAGTTCAATCCCTGCTCTCTGTAAAGGCAATTCAGCCTGTCCCTGCGGAACAGAATAGTCAAAAAAGCAGAAAAACAGTTACTATATATATATGTACTGCGAATCCACCAATAAGTGCCACACGTCCTTGAAATGTAGCCGATTTATTGTACACAAGATAAGGAACGCCAACTTGTTACAATGTAGAAATGATGTGGAACAGACAGGTCAAGGATTCTATTCCAGACTCTTCCTGGTACCCAGAAAAGAGGGCACTTGGCACCCAATCCTAGATCTGTCAATTCTCAACACCTTCCTGGTGTTACCAAAATTCAAAATGCTCACCCTGCTGCAGCTTATACCTATGCTAGCCAAGGATGTCTGGTTAGTGACCCTCAACTTAAAAAAGCCTATTTGCACACCCCTATAAGGGGACTCATGCAGGAAATATCTATGCTTCAGAGCAGGATCTATGCATTATCAATTCTCTGCACTTCCCTTTGGCTTATCCACTGCTCTCAGAGTATTCACAAAATGCCTGGCTGCAGCCATTGCTTACTGCAGACAGAGAAATATCCAAATTTACCCATACTTGGACGAGTGCCTGATTCAGGCAGGCAGACAGGAAATGCTGTTGCAGCACCTGACATTTGTAAAAAACCTTTTAACCTTCCTTGGGTACACCATCAACGAAAAGAAATCAAAACTTGTCCCTAGTCAAAAGATTGTATTTCTGGGAGCAAGCTTGGACACAGCATCCCAGATGGCATTCTTCACTCCAGAAAAAAAAGCCCATCTGACAGACTATTTTACTCAAATGGCCACCAGAATCCAGCTATCCGCAAGGAAAATCCTGCAGGGCCTAGGGTTCATGGCCTCATGCATCCTAATAATTCCATATGCCAGACTGCATATGAGTAAACTTTAGTGTTACTTAAAAAGTCTTTGGTGCCAACATTCTCAGGACCTAGAAACCGTCATTCCTATTATACCCTGTCTAAGCACAGAGCTTCTTTGGTGGGCAGCAGCATACAACCACAACAAAGGACTGCCCTTTACTCTACCCATCACCACTCAGACCCTAACCACAGATGCATCAGACTATGCCTGGGGGGGACACATGGACGGCAAGTGCATTTAGGGCCACTGGAGCCCAAGTCAAATTCATCTGCATATCAACCAAAAAGAGATGCTAGCTGTGCAGCACTCTGACAGCTTTCAGATCCCTACTCTCACCAGGACACCTGCTAATAAAAACAGACAACACCACAGTTATGTGGTACATCAACAGGCAGGGGGGAACACCCTCTTACCCACTCTGCAGACTAGCCATGGCCCTGTGGAACATGGCCTTGGACATGCATGTCCACCTGCAAGCTCAATTCCTGCCAGGCAAACAAAACTCCCTGGCAGACGACTTAAGCAGAAATCTCCTAGACCCACATGAGTGGCAATTAGAGTCCAGCACCTTCAACCTTCTGATTTAGAAATGGAGGACCCCAGAGGTGGATCTATTTGTCTCCCCCTGCAGTCCCCAGCTCATCAAATTCCACACTAGGGCTCCTCACAGCAGGACCTGGAAAGTGGATGCCCCATCCTTCCAGTGAGTAAATCTCTCAATCTATGCCTTTCCCTCTCTGCCCCTTCTCTCCACAGTATTGTTCAAGATAAGACAGGACAGACCAAGGACAATTCTGATTGCCGCTGACTGGCCATGCCAGCACTGGTACCCACTCCTGCACAGCCTGTCATAGGTGCCACCTTGGCACCTACACCAGAACCCAACCCTGCTCTCTCAGCAGGGGGAACAGATCTTGTAGCTGCAACTGTAAACCCTAAATCTTGCAGCCTGGCTTATTCCGGGAATTCTCAGTAACCAACCTAAGCAAGCAGGTGCTGGACATCAGTCTGAAACCAGAAGACCCAGTACAAGGAAATTCTATGCTGATAAGTGGAAAATGTACTGCTCCTGGATTCAGTCTAAAGCAGAGGGCACAAACCTGCCCTCCCTGCCTCTAATCCTGGATTTCTTAGCAGATCTACTCCACAGAGGCCTATCCTTCTCCATTAAGATCCATGCCTCTGCCATTTCAGCTCATTGCAACACTGAGCCCACCCCTCTTTTCTCACCCTCTTATCAAACAGTTCCTGAGTAGGGCAAACCACTTAAGGCTGCCAAGGAAGGCACCCACCCCTGCTTGGGACCTTAACTTTGTACTGAAAAAGCTCACGCTTCCCCCCTTTGAGCCTGCAGAGTAAAAATTTCTCTCTTGGAAAACAGCCTTGCTTCTGGCCATCACTTGTGTGTCTGAGCTACAAGCACTCATGGCTGTGAAACCCTTCATTATTTTCCATGTTGACAGAGTTTTCCTCAGGACTAACCCTTCCTTTATGCTTAAAGTGGTATCCAGTGTGGCTCTCAACCAATCTATCCATTTGCCAACCTTCTTCCCTAATCCTCAAAATAAAAGGGGGAGGATCCTGCACTCCTTGGATGTGCACAGAAAGCTCAGATCCTACCTTGATAGGACTAAGCCCTTCAGGAAATCTGACCAGTTACTAGTCAGCTTTGCATTAGGGGCAGAGGGCAAGGCCATTTCTAAACAGTTTCCAAATGGATAGCACACTGCATCCATTTCTGATACAAGCACCATGGGAAACCAACCCCACAGGGGGTCAGAACCCATTCCACTAGGGCAACATCTACCTCTACAGCATTCCTCAGGGTGGGTTTTGCTACAGCAGTCCTGCAAGGCATACTAGCCAACCCCAACTCATCTTGACTGCCTCCATCCTTCTTCAGCTTTAGGAATCTACCCAAGTGTGATGACTGCAACAGTGAATCATGAAGAACATAGTACAGTTTTGTACACTAACCATAAATGTAGATGTTCAAGTGTATTCACTGTTACAGTCCTGGTTTCCCTCCCTCCAGCCCCCTTGTTTCTCTTTCTCTTTCTCTCCTCTCTATGCCTATTACTCACCCCTTTCTGGGTATTGGTATTGATATTTACTTTTTACTGGTGTTGTTTTCCCCACTATAACTTTAGCTCCCTATTTGGGGGGCTCCCGACATTTGGGGCAAGAAAAACTGATGTAATGGCTTCAGCTGCCTGTTTTTAAACCCCTGATGACCTGATATCAGTCCTAGAGTGACAGCAACTGATGCAGAAATACTAAGTCTCTGGTATTCAGGCCGGCTGAGGGCTACCTGCAGTCAGATAACCCAAGTGTTATGACCGCAACAGTGAATACACTCATTTATGTAAGTGTACACAACTGTGCTTTAGGTTGATGGGCCTATAATTGCCTGTGTCAGTGTATGCTACACCTTTGTGTAGAGGGATGACAGTGGCTGTCCTCAATTTGGCTGGGATTAAGCCGGTGCTTAAGCTTTGTTTGAATATGATGCCTAATTGAGCTGAGAGCTCTTGCTTGAGTTCATGGATACAGCCAGGGATGGTGTCAGGTCCCATGGAGACTATTTTTGGTCTTTAAAAGGGCATTAAAGACCTGCTCCCTGGTGATGAGAGAAGAGAGGCAGGTACTGAGGATGTCCTGGTTTACTGATGGGAAGGACGGGGTGAAGTTTTCACTGAGCTTGTCTGCCAGCAGGTTGGCTATATCTACGGTGTTTGTGTATGTGGTGGTGTTGACCACAAGTTCAAAGCAGATTTAGGTGTTAACTTTGAGATTGCACACATATGTGAAGAAGGCCTTGTGATCGTCCTTGGTTGATGTAGCCAATTTGGACTTGGTTAGCCTTAGAGGATTTCACCAGTGACATGTATTTGCTTGTTCAGACAATGGAGAGATTGCTTCCAACGTGGCACCTGTTCCTCCTTGGTCCTTGACGGGAATTTTTCCTTTTTATTATAGAGTTTGTTCATTGCTGCTGTCCACCAGACAGGTTTACTCTTCCTTGAGGAAGATGATTTGGTCCTGTTGGGGATTGCTAAGTCCATACACCTGTCTAGGTGGGTCATGTAGCTTTTTGGTGAAGACTTCAACATTAGTGCTAATTCCAACTCAAGGGGCGGTGGCTGTGAAGCCACTTTTACCTTTCCCTCAGGAGATTATAGTCCGTTCTGGAAAAGTCTTTTTGTTTTACCCTGAAAATGGGGGCCGGGGGTCAGGATATGGTGACTTCCAGTGATCACTTTATGGTCAGATCTTACCATGGAAAATGGCACTGTAGGGGTCCTACAGTGGCTACTCATGTTGGTTAGGGTCAGGTCCAAGATATTTTCATCTCTCATAGGAGTGTTGAGAAGCTGATCCAATGCATTGTCATTGGCCAAGTCAAGGAGTCTCTGGGCATATGTGTTTGGGCTAGAATAGATCTTCCACTTTATGGTTGGGTAATTTAAAGTCACCCAGGAACAGAGTAGAGGGTTGAAACTTGGTTGATTCAAGTAAGTCCAGATAGGTGGAATGGGTGTCCTGAGTCATGGTTTGGGGCGTCTGTAGCTAGCTATGATTTAAGTAGGTGTTTTGTCAACAGTTAACTGCATTGGAGTGTCTCCTGTGTGTCATACCATTTGACCAGCCTGGAGGTGTGTGTCCTTCATAAATATTGAAACTCCATCTCCTTTGGCTTTGTTGCCCACTGTTTGGTGTCTGTCTGGGGTGATTTTCGCAGCTTTGACCCACGTTTCGGTGACTGCACAAATGTCAACATCCTCCATGGCAGTGAGTGCAGTTTCAAGCTAAAAACTCCTAGCATTTAGCATCATGTCCTTTAAATTTCGTTTTTAAGAATTTTTCATGTTGGTAATTTTGTGCTCATGACTTTGCCTAAAAAAGGCACTATGTGGGTGGCAAGATCCTTTGCCAGAAGACTGAAGCTCAGGGGAGACAGATGGAGGGGCAAAGCAATGTGGTCTGTCAATCATGTCCTCCCAGGCTGTCCTGTACTGGATCCCCTTGGAATGACACCAGAAACTAAGCCAATTGTTTGTTTGCTGTTTGTATTGAGGCATCATTGTGGATGATGGTAGGTTGCTGCGTAAGGCTAGGGACATACCTGCCTGGAACACTCATTTAGTGAGCTCAATCATGTCTCTTCATATACTCCAGAGAGGTACATCTCAAGTCATTCACACCAACATGGTCTATGACAGTCATAACAATACCTGTTGTTAAGAGACTTGAGCGCGTGCGTGATGTGGCAGATTCTAGCACCTGACAGACAACTTACCGTAACTTTCTCCTTGTCTAGCCTGATGAGAGGCACATCTGTTTGTCTCACGATAGTCTTCTATGACTAGTATATTGTGATTGTGGCTGAGCCTTAGAGGCTATGAGACACAAGCGCGTGTACTGTGTGTGATGCTTGTGTTGTGGGTTGTGATGTGTGATGTGTGTGTGTGTGTGTGTGTGTGTGTGTGTGTGTGTGTGTGTTGTGGAGGTCTTTTGTTTAGGTATGTTTTTGGTGAGAACCTCCACATATGTAAGAGTGTGTTGTACAGGTGTGGGTGGTGGTAGTGGTGTGGTGTTCGTAGTGTTTGTGCAGACAACCTTCTCTGTGCCAGATGTGCTGGCTTGTGACTGAGACAGCAAGATTTCTAGGTTCTTAATTTAATTGCATCTCTCCCATATTGTGTTCCTAGGTGGTAGTAGTAGAGGGTTGTCCATGTACATAAGGCAGTTGCCACACTGTCTCAGGATGCCCATATCAACCAGACTAGCAGGAGAAACCATAGGAAATTGTCCATCCATGCTTGTCAGAATCTGTGGAAAAGAGGTCAGGGATAGTAGAATGGGTACTATCTGAGGAGAGTTCCTGTAAGTGCGAGTAGGGCTGGATAAAATCAGTACAGGGTCTCACTTACACAGGAGTGTTGATAAGGGAAAAAATGCAGCTGAGATACCTCACAAAGGGTTAAAACAGTACAGCGGCCGTGTGCAATGTGCAAACCCACACAATTGCGGGGTTTAAGTACCACACAAACAAAAGTAAAATAGAAACACTGGAACTGACCGATAAACCCTTGTCCCTGAGCTCTTAGCTCAACACCTTATGCCAGACCAGTTCCAAGCAGTCACTTACTCCCACTAAGTGCAGACAGGCTTCGGCCAACACAAGACAGCATAACAGGAATCACACAGATCTGGATACAGCAAAACCTGTATCCAGACTATGCTAAAGATATTTAAACTCTGTTTATTTCGATTTAACACAGGAAAACAGATCCACAGTTAAATACAAGAGTAGCAAATGAGCAGACTGATTTAAACAAATTAACCAATAAAAAAAGCTCAAAACTGAGACCTGTTACAGCAACCTTGATCAGGTGAGTTCTAACTGCACACACCTGCCACTAAGCTGCAGGGGAACCCTCTCCGAAATAAGATGGCCTGGATTAGTGCTCAAGTTATACAAACAGAGCTAAGTTCAGCAGGTCTGAATTTAGTCTGTTACAGCAAACAAGGTGCACCAGTTTCAGAAAGAAACGGTTCAAAATAAGCATCCACAATAAGCCTTCATAGGTTCATAGGTTGGTACTAGGCTATCAGCCCTAGGGCCTATACAAGCCTAGCCATAACAATTCCCTGGCTATTTCTTCCCACATTATTTACTTTCCTGGACCCCTGTCTAGCAGGGCGACTGACGTGATCCCTGGGGTGAATTTCCTTTCTCCCATCCAATCATCAAGGTTCCTCTTGAAGAGGTCCAAAGAGGCACTCTGCTTGACATGTATGGACAATCTATTCCAGAGTCTGGGGAGTCTCTGGGTCAGGAACCTATCCCTCCAACATGTTTTGTTTATTGTGATGACAAGGTTTAATTGCTTCAACCAGCAATTCCCAGTTCAGAAGGGCACAATCTACCTTCTCCCGCAAGAGTGTAGACCATAGCCCTTCTTAATGTAAAATAACTGGCCTGAGCCAATGTGCTTAAACCAGAACTAAGATTTTTTTGGAATAACAGACACATTAAGCCTTCAACCAGCAATTCCCAGCTTATAGAAGGATGTAAGCTACCTTTCCTGCCACAAGAGTGTAGACCACAAACCTTCCTAATGTAAAAGAACTGTCCTGAAGCCCAAGTGCTTAAACCAAAAGGCTTAGCATAATAGCTGCAATTTAATCAGGCTACTAACAAGCAGTAATAATTGCAGCAGAATCAATGCAATTGAATACTTTTAAGAACAAGCAGCAAAACCAAAATAAAGCAGGAAGAAACACAAATACAGTAAGCAGATGAATAAAGTGCATTTTTTTATTTTTATTTATTTATTTTTTATCTGTGTGTAAATTATGCAGTTTTAGTAAGAACATACTGTGCAGGACCCCCTAGAGTTGGGATCTTTGTTGAAAGTAAAAGGTTTCTGTTACATCAAGGAATTGCATCCCTTCTTCCTGAAGGGGGGAGCTTTGTTAGTGGTACTAGCAAGCAAAAGTCAGAATGGCACTGTAAATTTCAAGTCTGAAAGATTAGTGTTGGAAGCTTTTGCAGGCAGATAGCAAGGCCTTGGAGGCCTTTTCAAGTCCCCCAAATGTCCTCAGTGCATCAACTCGGGTGATGTGCAGTCTTGTCATTCCCCAACCCTTATGTCAGGTTATTCTTGCTTCTCCAACTGTGATTTACAGTAAACTTTCAGTTAACCAGAACCCAAGCAACCAGAACTGTCAAGCAACCAGAAACTACAGTTATCCTGCATCTACCAATCCCCATGGTGCCAGTTAACTAGATGTTTACTGTATTTATTATTTTTATTTATTTCTCATTTGTTTATCGGGAAGGTCCATCTAGGTCAGAAAGAACCCATTTTCAGTGGAGGACCAGGGAGAAAAGCTCCAGTGATAACCCCTTTAGAGGTGAACTGAAAGATAATGGTGCCACAGTCACCCTTGTCTGTGTCAGATATTTTTGTTGAATCACAGCTAGATGCAGGCTCATAGTCATCTGTCACTCACACATTCAGCTGAAGGATATTTTCCTTCTGTCAGTATCACCAGCATTTATATACAGGAGCCTGAGCTCCAGTTTTGGAGATTCTTTATGATGGCGTGTCTGTGTGTCTGTGTCTGTGTGTGTCTAAGCTGACTGAGATTCTAACTCTACAATATAGCTATTGAGTGGATATGTTGCCTAGCAGTCCAGACAGGACTGAACTAGCAAAGGCAGCCCTGGGCCTAGAGAAGGCATTAATGTTGTAGTCTTTAGTGAAGGTGTGTTCAGAGGGCCAAGTAGCAGCTTACAAGAAAGACCTGGCATTTACTCCCTTGTGAAAAGCCCCCAAGGAAGCTACTGCCTTAGTGGAATCAGAGTTCTGGTTGAAAAGGCAGGGACTTCACATACCTGCAAATAGCAGAAAAAGATGGCATTAAAGATCCAAGTTGCTCCAGTTTGGAGAGCAGCTGACCCAACATAGGGCTCATAAAAGATGCAAACAGCTGGTCAGACTTACTGAAGGGTTTAGTTTTGTCTAGATAAAATCTTAGTTGCCTGTGAATGTCCAAAGAATGTGAATCCCCCATCCTCATTTTGTGAGTTGGAAGAGAAGGAAGGTGGGTAGGTGTGTAGCCTGATTGAGAGACAGCTCATGCACTACCTTAGGCATGAAGGATTGAATAGCCTTGAAGGTCCTTCTCTCCTTGTGGAAAATAAGAAAAGGGAACGGCCATGAGAGCGTGTAATTCAGAAACTCTTCTAGCAGAGGTTAGAGCCAAGAACAGGATAGTTTTCCAAGTGCAGAAGTTTAAAGAAGTAGAAGATACTGGTTCCAGGGGAGACAATGAAAGCTTTTCTAGCACAAAAGCCCAGATTTGCACTTGTTTCCCCCCTTTCCTGTAACTAGTCTAGTCCAGATACAGATTTGCTGTATCCAGGACTGTAAGCTCCTGAGCCCCCCAAGTCTTTATTTGTTGGAGGGAAGCCTTCTAGCTTATCGGCAGGAGTGGTAAGCACTATGCAGCCTATCTACCATGTAAGGACTGGTTTCTGGCTCAGAAATTGTATTTATTGGCCGTTTGGGCAGTTTTTTCATCTTTCTGATTTAAAAGCCCGCATTTGCACTTGTTTCCCCCTTTCCTGTAACTAATCTAGTCCAGATACGTATTTGCTGTGTCCAAGACTGTTTGTAAGCTTCTTTGCCCCCCAAGTCTTTGTGTTGGAGAGAAGTCTTCTGGCTTATCTACCACAAAAGGAGTGGTTCCTGGCCCAGAAATTGTACTTTATTGGCCGTTTGGACAGTATTTCCATTTCTCTCAATATTCTGGCTTAAAAGCCTGCTTTTGTGCTTGTTTCCCCCCTTTCCTGTAACTAGTTTAGTCCAGCAGTGCCAGAGTCTGCTCTATAATTTTTCCCTTAGATCTACTAGATGTTCTTCATGTTTCACTGTTGCAGTCATCACATTTGAGTTATCCCTGCCAGGGTATCCCTCAGCCAGCCTGAATACCAGAGGCTTAGTATTTCTGCGTCGGTTGCTGTCACTTCATCAGTAGTATAAAGTAAGGCAGCCGATGCCATTACATCAGTCTTTCTTGCTGTGGAGCCCGAAACAGAAGCAGTTTGCATGAGTGCCGGTCCACTGCTACCTGAGTTTCATGTACTGAATTGAAGTTGAAGTCTTCTAAACCTAAGTACCCCATTGGGTTTCCTTTTTTCTTGTACAAACCGATGTCAGAAAAAGTTAATTGCCTTGCCTGTGGAAAGCAAATACCACACCGAGACTTCCATTCTTACTCCGTCACTTGTTTAGGCCCAGACCACAATGTCCCCCGTTGTCACTTCTGTGCTTTGTTTAACGGCAGAACTATCTGTCGTCTGGCCAATATTTTCGCTTAGTCCTCGAATTGCGATATGTCTTCAGTAAGCCATCCAACAGCAGATCTGAAAAAACGTAAAGATAGAAAGAGACCGCACAGGTCCAAACCTACCGACGATGCTTCCGTTAAGCTACTCATCAGTTCTCCAGTCCTCAGTGAGGTGCTTTTGCACCCACTTATGCCCACTTCTGTGGATTCGCAGGCTGCTACCGAGACCCTTCCGGGGTCCAGTATACTGCAAAACTCTTCGACTAAGGATCCTGAGGACGTCTCTACCTTGGCTGGGTCCAGAGCCACTGAGCAGGCACTGGCTTCTGGTGAAGTCCTTCGCACTACCGATTTTGACACAAACCGATGTCTTCTGTCACGACTACTGTTTCAAAAATTACAGAGTTTCTAAGGCCCAGGGTATGAGACACTCTTGGGCACCAGCTTCCTTGCCTCAGTTTCAAATGCTTAAAATGGTGGAAGACCTTATCATGCTGATCAGAGGAAACCAAGCTACCCCCTCCAAAAGGAAAAGAGATCTGTCCCATGTAGTTTTGTTTGAACAAGAGCCAGATGACTCTGATGCATCTGAATTTGAAGACATGCAACCCCTCGCCCCCCTCTACTTATGAGGATTCTGATGCAGAGGATTCCATCCCTTCAGCCTCTCCCCCAGAGGATTTTTCCTTTGGGGAAACCCTGCATACCTTAAGGGAGCATTTCCAATGGGAGAGGAAAGAGACCCAGGGAATTCCTAGATCTTCCACAGCACAGACCCTTGGCCATCCCCCCCAGTCCTGGATGTTGCGAAGGATATTTTCCTGGAATCCTGCTCAACTCCTGACACCCTTCCTCCTGCACCCAGAAAACCAGGCAGGTACTATAGAGTCCCTGACTCTCACAAATTTCTTTTTAAAAATCCTACTGCTGACCCTGAGGTAATTTCTCAAGGGCCTAAAGGGATTAAAGCAACCTCTGCTAAGACTCCCACCCCCTCAGATAGGGATTCATGAGCACTAGACAGATGGGGTAAACAAGTATACATCTCAGCTACTCTTGCCATCAGGGCACTAAATTGTCAGTTCTATTTGCTGAAATTTCAGCAACATACCCTGGAACTCCTCAAACAAAAAATGTCCTCCTTTCCTGCTTGGACAGAATCTAAATAATTACAAGAGTTAATGCATTCTGCAAGTCAAGTAACTAAACACATCTTGCACTATGGTTTTGATACCCTAGAAACTTCTTGCAGGGCAGCAGTCACTAGGTCTGTCATTAGAAGGCATGTATGGCTTAAGGAACAGGCCCTGCCAGACCATGTCAAATCTAAATTGTTGGATGCCCCCTTGCACAAAGACAACTTATTTGGCACTAAGGTAGAAGAGGTCTTAAAAAAAGATGGAAGAAAAAAATCTATGCAAACAGTTAAGGATTTCTTGCAGGTCCAGCCACCCAGGTTGAGCAGGCATTGTCCCGTCAAACACTGGTCCTTTCATGCTTCCACTAAGCCAGTCCAGCCTAGGCCCCAGGGAACCAGACCCCCCCAGACAGCAGCCACAGGGAATGCAGAGATGTAAGAAGTGGACTACCTCCACTTAGAAACCAGGGAGTTCTAAGCCTCCCCCTTATGGTAAGAACTCACAATGACTCATCTCCCGCACCCCCTCCCTCAGGCCACCTTCAAATACCCCTAGGAGGAAAACTGTCCTTTCATGCAAGCACCTGGGCTACCATTACCAATGACCACTGGGTTCTGAACATTGTATCTCAGGGATACAAATTTTCCTTCCACACCCTTCCAACCCCAAAAGAGTTCCCAGATCTACCTCCAAACCAGAGGGCAGAGGCTCAAATGCAAATCCTTTCCCTGCTTTCTATGAGGGCAGTAGAGTACATTCCTGCAGAACAGATAGGCCAAGGTTTCTACTACAGACTTTTTCTGATGCCCAGAAAAGAGGGCACCTGGTGCCCCATCATCAATCTATCCACTTTAAACACCTTCCTGGTGATTCCAAAATTAAAAATGCTCACCCTCAAGCAAATGCTACCCATGTTCTCCAAGGACGCCTGACTAGCCACTCTAGATCTAAGAGCCCTACCTCCACAATCCTATCAGGGAATCATGCAGGAAATATCTCTGTTTCAGGGCAGGATCTCAACACTTTACCTGTGCTTCCCTTTGGCTTATCTACTGCTTCCAGAGTTTTCACAAAATGTCTGGCTCTGGCCATTACCTTTTGCAGACAAAGGAATAGCCAGATTTACCCATACTTAGACAACTGCCTTATTCAGGCAGACAGACAGGAAACACTGCTCCAAGCACCTGTCCTTTGTAAAGACCCTACTAACCTCCCTAGGCTACACAATCAATGAAAAGAAATCCAAACAGGAGCCCACCCAAAGCATTATATTCCTGAGAGCAAACCTGGGCACATCATCCCAGATGGCATTCCTTACACCAGAAAAACTAATTTTCTTGACAGCCTACTTCTCTCAACTAGCCACCAGGCCCCACGTATCTGCAAGGAAGATCCTGCAAGCTCTAGGGTTCATGGCATCTTGCATACTACTCATTCCATATGTGAGACTGCATATGAGGAAACTTTAGTGGTACCTAAAAAGCCTTTGGTGTCAACACTGTCAAGACCTGGAAACTCTACTACCTATAATTCCTTGCCTCAGGAAAGATTTTCTTTGGTGGGCAACAGCATGCTCCCACAACAAGGGATTGCCTTTCTCACCACCACCCCACCGGCTGCCCAACTCCTCACCACAGATGCAGACTATGCTTGGGGTGCACACCTGGATGGAAAGGTGCATACAGGGCCAACAGAGCTTGCAGCAAATCCCTCTGCGCATCAACCAAAAATAGATGATGGCGGTCCAGCACGCCTTAATAGCTTTCAAACCCTTCTTTCTCCAGGGGCTCTCCTGATCAAAACAGACAACACTGTGATGTGGTATATCAACAAGCAGGGAGAGACTCACTCCTATCCTCTATGCAGGCTGACCATGACCCTTTGGCACACAGCCTGTGCCATGCAACTGCACCTGTTAGGGCAATTCCTATCAGGCTCTCTCAACTCTGGCAGACCAATTAAGCAGAAATCTTCTGGACCCACACTAGTGGCAACTCAACAGAAGAGCCTTCACCCTAATAACTCAGAAATGGGGCACACCGAAGGTCGAGCTCTTTGCCTCCCACACCAACCATCAGCTCAGCAAATTCTGCACCAGGGAGCATCACTGCATGGCTTGGAAAGTGGATGCCCTGTCCTTTCCCTGGGTCAGTCTATTGGTCTGTGCCTTTCCTCCACTACCTCTCATCCCCAGGGTACTGCTCAGAATAAAGGAGGAAATCCAAGGACCATTCTTAAAGCTGTAGACTGGCCTCACCAGCACTTGTACCCCTTGCTGCAAAGCCTGTCCCCACTGCCACCATGGCATCATCCTCAGATTCAAAACCTGATTCAGAGGGAAGGGGAATTCATGCATCCCCAATTGTAGACACTCAGTTTGGCAGCTTGGCCTATTCCCTAACCCCAAACCAATCTGCCAACCTGAGTAAACTGGTTCTAGATGTTATTCGTGAGACCAGACACCCTAACACTATAAAGTCTTATGCTGACAAATGGAAAAGGTTCTGCACCTGGATCCAAACTAAGGGAGCCAATACGGCACAGCCTTCCCTCCCTCTCATCCTGGATTACTTAGCTGACCTACTACACAGTGCCCTCTCTTTCTTCTCTATAAAACTTCATGCCTCTGCTATCTCTGCTCATTTTCCCACTGAGCAGCCCCTTTTCTCACACCCTTTGATCAAACAGTTCCTAAAAAGGGCTAGCAACTTGAGGCCACCCAGAAGGGCACCAACCCCAGCTTGGGACCTTAACTTTGTATTGGAGAAGCTCACCCAGCCCCCTTTCGAACCAGCTTCTTCTGCAGACTTAAAATGTCTCTCCTGGAAGACAGCATTCTTTCGGGCCATCACTTCAGCCAGAAGAGCCTCTAAACTGCAAGCACTCATGGCTGTGGAACCCTTCATCAACTTCCATGCTGACAGGGTATCCCTCAGAACTAACTCATTCTTCATGCCCAATGTGGTGTCCAGTGTGGCTGTCAACCAATCCATTCATTTGCCCATCTTTTTTTCCTAATCCCCAGAACAAGGGGAAAAGGATTCTGCACTCTAGATGTGCACAGACAGCTCAGATTCTATCAAGACAGGACTGAATCCTTCAGAAAGTGATCAATTGCTGGTTAGCTTTGCTACAAGGGCAGAAGGCAAAGCCATCTCCTAGCAAACCATATCCAAATGAATAGCACACTGCACCCATTTCTGCTACAAACAACATGGAAAGCTCCCCAAAGGGGGTCAGAACTCACTCCTCCAGAGCAGCCTCCACCTCTGCAGCTTTCCTCAGAGGAGTCCCCTCCAGGGCATTTGTTCACACTTTTACCAAGCATTACCACCTGCCTCTCTTCTCCAAGTCCAGGGCAGGGTTTGCCTCTGCAGTCTTACAGGGCATCCTAGCCAGCCCCTAGTTTCTTTGACTGCCTCCACCCATTTCCTCAGCTTTGGGAACCAACCCAAATGTGATGACTGCAACAGTGAAACATGAAGAACATAGTACAGTTGTGTACACTTACCATAAATGTAGATGTATGAGTGTATTCACTGTTGCAGTCCTGGTTTCCCTCCCTCTATCCCCTGTTCTTCTTTTTCCTTACAAGGGACATATTGGTATTTACTTTCTACTGGTGGGGTTCTTCCACCAGATTCTGGCTCCTATATGGGGACTCCTGACCGGTTAGGGCAAGAAAAACTGATGTAATGGTGTTGACTGCCTTACTTTATACTACTGATGACCTGACATCAGTCATGAAGTGACAGCAACCGACGCAGAAATACTAAGCCTCTGGTATTCAAGCCAGCTGAGGTCTACCTTGGCAGGGATAACCCAAATGTGATGACTGCAACAGTGAATACACTCAAACATCTACATTTATGGTAAGTGTACACAACTGTACTTTCTCTCCTCTCCTGCACTTGTACTAGCTTATTAGTCTAGCACTTTGCCAGACTTCTTGTAGCCATTATTGTAGCACACCAAAGTGCTACCAGCGCTAAATGTTCTACAAGGAAACTGATCCAGTACTTATCAATACCTACCCCTCCAGGCATGTCTAAAGGTCAGTTCCCTGTGGTTTCTCCTATTAACCTGGTGAACATGGGCATCCTGAGGCAATGTAGCAACTGCCTTGTGTACACTAACAACCCTCTCCTCTTACTTTTCAATATTCAGACTTGTGAGGGATGCACTTGTATATCTAAACTGGAAGCCACGCATTCTCCAGCCCAGACCGGAATAGCTGGTCATGAGGAGAAGGTTAGCACTTGCACCACACCACATGGAACACACAGCAGTACTGCCTTCACATAAAAACACAAACCACGCACCCACCTTCGCAGAGGCTCTCAATAAAAATCTCCCTAATCAGCCGAGACCTCGAAGGGAGAAACGCACTCGACCACCACAACACAATACTTAATCACAAGGCACATAACTCTCCTAAACAGTGTGCCACTCAACCAAAGCCCCTAAGGCAAAACAACATGCCTAACACACTGGTCACAGGTGATTCGATAGTGAGGCACACTGATGTCCCACTCACTAGGTTGAATAAGGAGAAAGTAACAGTCAGATATTCTACATGTTTCACTGTTGCAGTCATTATAGGTTCATAGGTAGGTACTAGGCTATTGGCCCTAGGGCCTATATAAGCCTAACCAAAGGTACCCTGGCTTTTGCCACCCAAGAAAATTATTTTCCTGTGCCACTGTTGAGCAGAGCCACAGAAGTGATCCCAGGGTGAATTTCCGATCTCCCATCCAATCATCAAGATTTTTCTTGAAGAGCGCTAATGAGGAGCTTTGTTTGATATAGATAGGTAGTTTGTTTCAGAGTATGGAAAGTCTCTGGGACAGGAATCTATCCCTCTGGCATGTTCGGTTTATTGTGGTGACGAGGTCTAGGTCCCTAGACTGTGTAGCTCATAGGGATTGGGATTTCTTTAAGTGGAGCATGTCTAAAAGCTCTGGGTTTGACATAGCTTTGTGTGTTAGGCAGAGATCGCATCTGAGTAGGCGATATGCAATGGAGTAAAGCTGCAGTTTTTTGAGACTGTCTGCATAGGACATCTGTTTGAGGCCAGTAATCCTCTTTGTGAGCCTTTCCAGTTGTTGTAGATGTCTTGTGAGGTACATACCAAAAGGGGCATTGTACTCTATAATGGGTTTAATGAGCGACGAGTAGAGGGGAACAATGACCTCTTTTTTCCTGGATGAGAAACCTTTTGTGATGAGGTGTGCCATGTAGAAGGATTTCCTGACTGCTGTGGCGATGTGATTATCAAAGGAGAGACCACTATCCACCTGTGTCCCAAGGTCTCTTATCACACTTTCAGTGTTAAGTAGACTACCGCCTATGTTGGTAGTTCATGGGTACTGAGTTTTTACCAAAAAGGATAACAATGCACTTTTTGGCATTGAGCTTGAGGCCATGGCTTTGACACCAGGCATCTGTCTCAGCAAGTCCCTTTTGTAGGATGTCCACATCTTTTGGAGTTTTGATTATGGCTCCTAGTTTGCAGTCATCTGCGAACTTTGCTAGCCAAAGACCTTCTGTGTTGGCCTGTACTTCAGAGAAGTAGATACCAAACAGGAGAGGACCCAGGACTGAACCCTGTGGTACTCCACTTGTCACTGGTCTGAAGTTGGATTTGGAGTCTGCTATTTTCACAGTGTGGGTTCTGTCAGTGAGCCAGTTGGCAACCCATCTTGTGACATAGGGATTTATACCTAGTTTAGTGAGTTTATCTATAATTCTGCAGTGGGAGATGGTGTCAAAAGCCTTGGCGAGATCTAGATAGGCTGTGTGAACCACCTTACCCTCATCTATGGCTTTGGTGACTGCTTCAAAGAAGTCTATCAAGTTTAGGAGACATGATCTGCCTTTTACAAACCTGAACTGGGTGGGGTCCTGAGTTTGGAGATTACAAATGTCATTGTTTATACGTTCCATGATGATACATTCTATAGCCTTGCAGACCAGGCTAGTTTCTGGGGTCTGTGGTGGCTCCCCCTTTGTGGAGTGGGATAACTGTCGCTGTGCACCATTCAGTGGGCACATAGCCTGAGGTGAGGCTATGATTGAACATGTTACTTAGGTGGGGTGCCAGTTCATTCTGTAGTTCATGTAGAACACAGCCTGGGATGTCGTCAGGTCCCATGGATGCTGTGTTCTTGGCTTTGGATAATGTGTTTTTTTACCTGTGCAGCCATGATTACAGGAATTTTGCATTCGTCTGGTATAGAGATGGGCCCTTTAGGGGATGGCAGGGGGGGTAAAGTTAGCACTGAATCTATCTGCCAGGATGTTGGCAATATCAGTTGGTTCTGTATATTTAGTGTCATTGTGCTGTAACTCAGAGCAGATCTGAGTGTTGCCATTGAGATTCTTGACATAGCTATAGAATGCTTTGTGGTTGTCTTTAGAGTCAGTGGCAATTTTATTTTCATAACTAGCTTTGGAGGATTTTATGAGGGATCTCAGCTTCTTACTGAGGCTGACCAGGGAGTTTCTCCAATCATGGGATTTTACTCTTTTTTGCAACAGTTTCTTTCTTCTGTTGTAGAGTTTGTTTATGGCAGGGGACCACCAGATTGGCTTCCTTTTTTACACGATCCATGCACTCATGTAAGTGCTTATAAAGTGCATTTGTGTAGAATTCAGCAGTCTTACCTCTATTGTCCATCAGCATAGGTGTTGTGAAGTTTGCCACTTCTGTCTTAAGAAGCGTGAAGTTGGCTTTGGAGAATTTTTTTACTGTGGTTTCCCTAATGGGGGGTAGGGGAAGGATGTGGATATTTAGGGTGATTAGCTTGTGGTCGGATCTGACCAATGAGGAATTGACCTCTGGTGTGGAGCACTGGTTGCCCATTTTGGTAATAACCAGGTCTAGGATATTGCTGCCTCTGGTGGGGGTGTGGATAAGTTGATCCATGGCACTGGAATTTGTGAATTCCAGAAAACATTGATCACAAGAGTTGGTACATGAGTAGTTTTCCCAGCTAATGATAGGGTAGTTGAAATTGCCCATTATTACAGTGTTAGGTTGTACCCTAATATTTTCCAGTGTATTAAGAAATGAGGAGTGGGAATCCTGGGGCATGGTGGGGGATCTGTAGCAAGCTACAATTTGGATTGTGGTCTTGCCCAGAGTTAGTTGCTCTTGGATAATCTCGGATGCATTATGCTGAGCAGCTAGCCTGGAGGTGTTGATATCCTTAATGAATATGAACACGCCTCCGCCTTTAGTGTTTCGGTCCAGGTTAGGTGGCCGAAAGGTGTGGTATAAATTATAGCCTGGTAATGCAGTGGTACTCTCTGGAGCCTTGAACCAGGTCTCTGTCACTGCACAGATGTCGCACAGATGTCGATGTTCTCCATTTTAAGGAGTGCCTCGAGTGAGTGCATTTTGAGGTTTAGACTTCTAGCATTGAGTAGCAATACCCTCAGATTCTTCTTGCCTGTACCTGTTAGGGTGGTGAATTTGTCATTTGAACATTGCCTAAAAAAGGCACTATAGGGATGGCTAGAGCCTTAGCCAGTATCCGGAATCCCAGGGCTGTCAGGTGCAGGCCGTCTCTGGCAAAGCATCGTGGTTTGTCGATCATGTCATCCCAGGCAGACAAATACTGGATCCCCTTAGAATGACACCAGAAGCTTAGCCAATTGTTGAAGTCAATCATTTTGCCCTTGTACTATGGTATCATTCTGGGTGATGGCAGGATGCTACTCAGGGCTAGGGTCATACCTTCCTGGGCAACAAGATCTGACAGCACCTCCATGTCCCTTTTCATGTAGTCCAAGGAGGTACATCTCAGGTCATTCACACCAACATGGACAATGACAGAGTCATATTTGGACTTGTTGTGGAGTGACCTGAGTGCATACATTATGTGGTGGATCCTGGCACCCGACAGGCAGCTGACAGTAACTTTCTCGTTGTTTAGCCTGGTGAGTGGAACATCAGTGTGCCTGACTATAGAGTCACCTATGACTAGAGTGTTGGGTAGGTTGTTATGCCTTATGGGCTGTGGTTGAGTGGCACACTGAGTTTGTGGGCTATGTGTCATTTGGGTTGTGTTGGGGGGTGGAGGTTGCTTGTGTTTCTGCTTTGGAGGTCCCTGTTGCTTGGGCAGGTTTTTACTGAGAGCCTCCGTGAATGTAGGTGTGTGTTTTGTGTTTCTATGTGTGTGTTTTGGTGGTGTAGGTTTTGAGGGACTATGTGCTGTGTGTGGTGTGGTGCAAGTGTTTACCTTCTCCTCTTGACTGTCTAGTCCAGTCTTGGGTGAAGAGAGCTTTGCTTCCAATTTGTCTATATAAGTGCATCTCTCACAGGTTGTAGTGTTGGGTGGTAGGAGGAGAGGGTTGTCTGTGTACATGAGGCAATTACTGCATTGCCCCAAGATGCCCAGATTCATCAGGTAGACAGGAGAAAACACCGAGAGCTGACCCTTAGACATGCCTGGGTAGGTGCTTATTTGTTAAGTACTAGAAACTGTTTTCCTCTAGACAGTGAGGAAAGTTGAGTGCTGTAGTAATTTGTAGCTTATTTAGTGCTTACAATAAGTTCTGAATAAGTGCTGAGCTCAAAGAAACAGACTTGAGTGCTGAAACAAAAAACTGACTA
Organism: Protopterus annectens; assembly: GCF_019279795.1. Taxonomy (NCBI): domain Eukaryota; kingdom Metazoa; phylum Chordata; order Ceratodontiformes; family Protopteridae; genus Protopterus; species Protopterus annectens. Next base: position 981,337,171 of record NC_056725.1, on the reverse strand, counting down.
GGTCTAAGAAACAAAATTAAGCTAGAAGGCTTCCCTCCAACACAGAAAGGCTTGGGGGCCTAGAAGCCTACAAATAGTCCTGGACACAGCAAATCTATATCCAGACTGGACTTCCCACAGGAAAGGCAGGAAAGAAGCTTAGAAAGTTTTTTTTTTTTTTTTGTTTAGTGGAAAGAGAGAAAGGAGTAGCAGAAACTAAGCTGATTGGCCTTCTCAAATGTTCTCCCTTTATTTGGTAGAATGAGGTAATGACCCTAGACTGGGAGGAGGGTCCGAGATCAAATTTACAGGAGGGGCGGGCAACTGCAAAGACACCAACTATAAGAACACCATACCAATGACCTTAAACAATTCTCTCTCACTGAAAAGCCTGATGGCTTTGGCTAAAGCAAGTAGTCCCTGAATATGTGCTCAGACACACAGCCTCCACAAACACTAGGCCCAAATACAAGCCTGAATATGGATGATGCTACAAATATCCACACTACTTGGAAACAAACTGCAGAAATGTTTCTCACAGCAGAAAAGCAGCAGTGAGCCTTTAAATGAAAGTTTTAAACAGCTAAAGGAGCCTCTAGAGAAAGTGTTTTACTGCAACAAGTTATCAGAAACAAACAACCCAACAGTGCTTAATAAGAGTGGACAATTTCCAGTTAATACCTCACACACAGTTAAACTAGCTAGAAAAATATACAGTACACAAAGTGCTATAAATATCTTGAAAAAATAAGCAAAAAAACAGGATACTTAATGTTATATATTATAGATCTGAGTTTGCTCAGTGTCCTTCCTTCGATTAGCTCTGCTTGCAGGTAGCCCTCAGCCGGCCTGATTAACAAAGTCTTGGGTCCTGCATCGGTTGCTGTCCCTTCTTACATGATGTCAGGTCGTCAGGGGTATAAAACATGCAGTCAACACCATTACACCAGTCTTTCTTGCCGTGCGGTGCCCGAAGCAGTTTGCAAGTGCCGGTCGGCTGACTCCTTAAATTTTCATTTTCGAGTTTCAGAACCAAAGTCTTCAACTAAAGCTAATTACCCCATTGGGGAAACTTTTTCTTGCTCCTTACCGATGTCAGTAAAAGTTAATAATTGCATTACTTGTTGAAAGCAAATACCTCAAAGATTTTCATTCGTACTATATTCCTTGCCTAGGCCCTGACCACGATGTACCTTGCTGTTGGTTTTGTGCTTTATTTAATCAGCGCACTATTCGTCATCGGTATATTTTCGCCTCTAAATATTTCGGTTCTTGGTTTAATTCTCTGGAAATGTCAGTTATCCCTTCGACTACCGTGATTTTGAAAAAAACATGAAGATAAAGACAGAGACAGGCCGCCGAGGTCCAAAACTGCCACCGACACTTCTCCTAAGCCAGTCGCCAGTTCGCTGGTACTCAATGAAGCGCTTTCGCATTCCCTGATACCCGCTACTTCTGATTCGCAGGCCTCTACTGAGACCCATTCGGAGTTCGGTATGCCGCGAGATGCTTCGGCTGTAGAACCTGTGGATGTCTCTACTCTGGATGGGTCCAGAGCCGCTGTGCAGGCACCGGCTTCTGAGGGTGTATTCAGGCCAACGGACTTGCATTTTAAACCGATGCCTCCTTCCTTACTTAGGCCTAAATCTCGATCCATGCCTAAAAAAGCAATGCCCAGGCCACATGCTCAGGCCTCCATGCCTAAAAAAAAAATTATAAGAATGGCTGAAGATCTTATAACTCTAATCAGGGGAAGCCACCCCCCCCCCTTCTAAGAGGCCTAGGACTGAAGTTGATTATGAATCTTCTGATCAGGATTCTGTTTCTGATTCTTCTGATGATCTGGATTTGCCGTTATCTACTTATGAAGATTCTGAAGCAGAGGACTCCATTCCCTCTGCTTCCCCTCCTGAGAATTTTTCTTTTGGAGAAACCTTACATACTCTCAGGGAGCATTTCCACTGGGAAAGCCAGGATTTTACTGATTCAAAAAAGAGGCTTAGGGATTTCCTTCTCCTACTTCAGCATAGGCCTTTAGCTATTCCTCGTGTACTAGATATTGTTGATGATGCTTTTTCGGAATCCAGTTTGGCCCCCGATTCCCTGCCTTCTGCTCTCAGAAAACCTGACAGATACTACCGGGTCCCTGAGTCCCACAAGTTCCACTTTAAATATCCAATTGCAGATCCAGAGACTATTTCCCAGGGGCCCAAGGGCATTAAGGCATCTACTGCTAAAAATCCTACCCCTTCTGATAGAGACTCCAGGGCGCTGGATAGATTGGGTAAGAAGGTTTACACTTCTGCAACCTTGGCTATTAGGGCTTTAAACTGCCAGTTTCATATGTTAAAGTATCAGCAACATGTTATTGGATTGCTTAAACAGAAAATGATGTTGATTCCTGACTGTGTGGAAAATAAAGAATTACAGGAGTTAACGCATTCTGCTGAACAAGTTGGAAAACATACTTTGCAATGTGGTTTTGATTCATTATAGGCCTCTTGCAGGCAGCTTTTACTGGGTCTGTGCACAGAAGGCATGCTTGGCTTAAGGAGCAATCTTTGCCTGATCATGTTAAAGCTAAATTGTTGGATGCTCCTTTAAATTAGGACCACCTGTTTGGCAACAAGGCTGAGGAAGTTCTTAAAAAGATGGATGATAAAGCTAAATCTATGCAAACTGTTAAAGATTTTTTACAAGTTCAGCCTCCTAGATATAGTAGCACTGGCCCTCTAAGAATTGGTCCTTTCCAGCCCCTTCCAGGTCTTCTCAAACCAAACCCAGACACAGCAAATAAAGGTTTCAATCCCAGGGGACACACAGAACTAAGCAGTGGGAGTCCTCCACTTCCAAATCTGGGAATAAGACTCCCCCCTATGGTAAACTGTCTCAATGACTTCCTTTTAAAATTTCAAGCACTTAACTGACTGCCCCTTTGGGAGTAAAGATTGCTCTTCATGCAAATAATTGGGAACTCATTACCCAGGACAAATGGGTTTTAAATATAGTGTCCCAGGGATGCAAATTTCACTTCCACACATTGCCAACACCAAGCGGGTGGCTAGACCTACCCCCAAATCAGCGGGTAGAGACCCAAAAACAAGTACTTTCTCTCTTATGTATGGGGGCTATTCAACTGGTACCAGAAGCGGAAAAGGGACAAGGTTTCTACTCGAGACTTTTCCTGGTACCCAGAAAAGACCATTTGTGGCGTCCTATCCTGGACCTGTCTACTGTAAACACCTTTTTGGAGATTCCAAAATTCAAAATGCTGACTCTTCAACAACTACTTCCAATGCTAGGCAAAGATGCTTGGTTGGCAACACTAGATTTAAAAGAAGCATACCTGCACATCCCAATCAGGGAATCCTGCAGAAGATACCTACGCTTCAAAGCAGGCTGCACACACTATCAGTTCTCTGCACTGCCCTTTGGCTTATCTACTGCACCCAGGGTATTCACAAAGTGCCTAGTTTCAGTTATTGCATTTTGCAGACAAAGAAATATTCAAATATACCCATACCTGGACGATTATCTAATTCAGGCAGAAAGCCAGGACATACTTTTGAATCATCTGGCCTTTGTACAAAGGGTTTTATCTTGTCTGGGGTACACCATAAACAAAAAGAAATCACACCTGGTACCCTGTCAACAAATTATATTCCTGGGAGCAAGCTTGAATATAAACTTCCCAGACAGCTTGCCTCACGCCAGAGAAACAAACCTACGTCAAACAAGTGGCCACAAAAACCCTGCTATCTGCAAGACAAATACTGCAAGCCTTGGGGTTCATGGCCTCCTGCATTCTTCTAATTCCGTATGCAAGACTGCATATGAGGAAACTACAGTGGTATCTAAAAAGCCTATGGTGTCAACATTCTCAAGACCTAGAACTACGCCTAGAGTTTCTTTGGTGGGCAGAGGCCTGCCACCAAAACTAGGGACTACCTTTTACACCACCCCCTGCCACCCAAACCCTACAACCCTAACAGACACATCCCACTATGCATGGGGGGCTCACCTGGCAGAGAAGTGCATTCAGGGCAAATGGAACCCAAGCCAAATGCACCTGCATATCAATCAAAAAGAAATGTTAGCTGTACAGAATGCTCTGACAGCCTTCAAGGACCACATTCTTCCAGGACAACTAATGGTAAAGATGGACAAACACCACTGTTATGTGGTACATAAACAAGCAGGGGGGTACACATTCTTACCCCCTCTGCAGACTAGTCATGGCATTGTGGAACACAGCTTTGAGTTACCAAGTGCACCTATAAGCCCAATTCCTGCCAGGAAAATGAAATACACTGGCAGACGGACTAAGCAGAAACCTCATGGACCCACATGAGTGGAAACTGGAACCAAGGATTTTCAACATGTTGGTAAGCAAATGGGGGAGCCCAGATATAGATCTGTTTGCCTCTCCTCAGAACTACCAATTGGACAAATTTTGCACAAGGACTCCCCACAAACAAGACTGGAAAGTGGATGCGATGTCCTTCAGCTGGAAAAACCTATCAGTCTATGCCTTCCCCCCTCTGCCTCTGCTCTCCAAAGTACTACTAAAAATCAAACAGGACAAACCAAGGATGATTTTGATTGCTCCAGACTGGCCACGCCAACACTGGTACCCCCTCCTGCGCAGTGTGTCATGGTTATCTCTGCACCCTCAGCTTCTAACACTGAACCCTGCAGCCTGGCTAATTATTTCATCTCTCCTTTACCATTCCTCAGCAAACCTGTGATGGATATCATTTTAGAGGCAAGGAGGCCTAGTACTAGAAAATCTTATGCTGAAAAATGGAAAAGATTCTGTGCCTGGAACCACTCTCTAAGGATGAGCACAGCAGCACCAAATTTACCTTAGATTTTACAATACTAAACTGAGATGCTTCACAAGGGCCTGTCTTTTTCCTCCATTAAAATCCACGCCTCAGCCATTTCAGCTTATTATAACACAGAACCTCCCCTCTTCTCTCATCCACTGCTCAAGCAGTTCCTCAGAGGGGCCAAAAATTTGAGACCACCCAGGAGAGCTCCAACCCCAGCCTGGGACCTTTACTTTGTCTTGGAGAAACTCACTCTACCTCCTTTTGAGCCAGCTGCTACTGCAGACTTAAAATTTCTTTCTTGGAAAACAGCTTTCCTTTTAGCAATCACTTCAGCTAGAAGGGTATCTGAATTACAGGCCCTTATGGCAGTGGAGCCTTTCATAATCTTTCATGCAGACAGGGTATCCCTCAGAACCAATCCATCTTTCATGCCCAAGGTGGTATTCAGTGTGGCTCTTAATCAGTCCATTCATTTGCCAGCCTTCTTTCCCAATCCACAGAATGAAGGGGAACAGAGTCTGCATTCCTTAGATGTGCACAGACAACTTAGATTCTACTTGGACAGGACTAAACCTCAAAGGAAATCTGAACAACAGCTAGTGGCATTTGCTGCAGGGGCAGAGGGGAAGGCTATTTCAAAGCAAACCATTTCTAAATGGATAAGCCATTGCATTCATTTCTGCTATAAGCATCATGTAAAACCTATCCCCCATGGGATCAGACCTCACTCCTCCAGGGCTGCATCTACCTCTACAGCCTTTCTCAGAGGCGTCACTACCAGGGACATCCTAGAAGCTGCTACCTGGAGTTCTGTACATACTTTCCCCAAGCAGTATTTGCTAATTTTCTCTAAATCCAGAGCTGGCTTTGCCACTGCAGTCTTGCAGGGCCTTATAGCTGGCCTCCTCCCAGCCATAGCTTTGGGAATCTACCCAAATGTAATGACTGCAACAGTGAAACACAAAGAACATAGTACAGTTGTGTACACAACATAAATGTAGATGTTCAAGTGTATTCACTGTTGCAGTCCTGGTTATCCTCCCTCCAGCCCCCTAACTTCTTTTGACTATATCTCTACCTTCTTTGACTATGCTTAAAAGCCTTTTTGGTGTATTTGCTTTTTTGTTGGAGGTATATCTTTGTACTTTTATATTTAATTGCTTCCCAGTAGGGGGCACCTGACATCTGGGGCAAGAAAAACTGATGTAATGGCGTTGGCTACATGTTTTATATGCCTGATGACCTGACGTCATAGAAGAAGGGACAGCAACCAACGGAGGACCCAAGACTTTGTTAATCAGGCCAACTGAGGGCTACCTGCAAGCAGATAACCCAAATGTAATGACTGCAACAGTGAATACACTCGAACATCTACATTTATAGTAAGTGTACACAACTGTACTGTGCCAGGATCCGCCACATAATGCACACACTCAGGTCCCTCAACAGGTACAAATATGACTCTGTCATTGTACATGTGGGTGTGAATGACCTGAGATGTACCTCCCTGGACTGCATGAAAAGAAACATGGAGGAGCTCTCTGACTATGTGGCCAAGGCAGGTATGACTCTAGCCCTGAGCAGCATTCTACCATCACCCAGAATATCACAGTACAAGCAGAAAATGATTTCAACAATTGGTTAAGTTTCTGGTGTCATTCTAAAGAGATCCAGTATCTGTCTGCCTGGGATGACATAATTGACAGACCTCGATGCTTTGCCAGAGATGGCCTGCATCTGTCACCCCTGGGCTTTCGGATACTGGCCAAGTCTCTTGCCATCCTATAGTGCCTTTTTTAGGTGGTGTTCCAAAGACCAAATTACCACCATAACAGCTACAAGCAAATGCAATGTGAGGGTCATGCTGCTCAATGCTAGAAGTCTGAATCTCAAAATGCACACTTGAAGCACTCCTTAAAATGGAGAACATCGACAGGAGGGACCTAGAATAAGAGTGCACCCTCACTATTTATGCATCACCAATAGGAATACCTTTTCCATTTAGCTATGTAAAAGTTTCCAGTAGTAGTAGTTTTCCTAATTAGTTCAGAGGAAAGATGTCTTTGAAGGATTAAAATCCTGACACCCATAGGGTCAAGCTGAGTGAGGGAAGATGTGGGTGGAGAAGTAGTCTTTTCTGTTGAGTGATCCGATATAGTTGTAGTGATATTTTCCTGTAATTTCCATTTGTTAGGTGAAATAGCAGGGGAAACCAATGTTGCCTCGGCCAAGAGAGTGCAGCAAGTAAAAGGAGTTTGGGTGCTTCCTTTTGTGCCTTCAGAGCAATTTTTGGAAGATGAGGCAGTAGAAGAAAGGCATAGAAGAACTTTCCTGTCCACTGGAAGGAGAAGGCATATGTCCTGTAGGCTGTGGGACAAGATTCCCTGGTGCAGAACTTAGGGAGCTGATGGTTGATGATGCGGACATCTGGTGGGTACCCCACTGAAGGATGATTGCCTGAACAACCTGCCTGCTTAATGTCCATTCCTGGGGTGTCCTTCAAGGAATGGCTTATGTAGTCTGCCAGCACTGTCCTGTGAAGAAATGTATGCGGCTGTAAGTGTGGTGTCCATCTGGGTGGATAAGTCCCATGCCTCCTGTGCTAACCAACACAGTTGGTAAGACCTGGTGCCTGTTTATGTACCAGCATATGCTTGCAGAAGAACCTTTCACATTGATGTGTTCCTTCAGGAACTTAGGCTTACAATTGCTCTGCACCCAGCGAAATCCCCTTCCATGCCCCCAAGTCTCGTCAAAGGCACCTGAACTTCTTGACAAGGGGGGTGTGATGAGAAGTCCTAGGTTGAGATCAGCTTGTTCCTTCTATCAGTTGTCTCTGTTTTGAGACATAGGATGAGGGGGAATCAGGGTGTCCAAGGGGTGAGAGTGTTGGGACCACACAGACTTCAGATACCACTGGATTTTTTTCATGTGAAGTCTGGCCAGTGAGAGTGTAGGAATGTGGCTGCCATGAAACCTAAAGTTCTTAACATCTCCTTTGCTGAGCAATGAGTTGTAGAGGAGGGAATCTATGAAAAATATGGACAGACTGAGCTTTCTGCTGGGGGAGGAAGACATCCATGTTTTCTGTGTCTAGTCTGCAGCCTAAGAAGACCAGGTCCTATGTAGGAACCATGTGGGATTCTTTATATTTTGTCATGGAACCTAGACAAGGCATGAGTTGGAGGGTGAAGTATAGATGCTGGAGGAAGAATGCTAGAGTGAGAGCTTGGATCAGCAGCTCACACAGAAAGGGGAAAATTTGAATTTCCAGAGTGTGGCAGAATGCCACCATTGGAGCTAGACACATTTGAACACCCCAGTGTTGTGGAAAGACCAAAAGGTTGACCAGTAAATTGAAAATTGAGGAGCCAGCGAAAAACCTGAGGAATTTTTTGCAAGAAGGGCAAATGGGTATAGTGCAGGTAAGCATCCTTCAGATCTATGGACATTAGAAACACCTGGGGAAGAATGAAAGGCAGGAGAGTTGTAAGAAATTTTAAAAGATGGTACTTTTAACAAAAGTGCTCAGATAAATGTGTAGGGTTGGTCTCCATTGCCTTTCCTCCTTTCTTTCCTTGGCACCAGAAAAATTCTGGATTAGAATTTTTTTCCTTTGAAGTCCTTTGGGTCTTATTTCATGGTGCCCTGATTGAGGAGGTCCTGAATGATTGAAGGGGTGGCAAGAAGAGGGTTGGTTGTGAGGAGAATGTGGCATGCCTTTCAGAGGGGGAATGGTTTCCCAAGACGTGGCAGAACAGTCTTTGATTATGGACAGGACCTTTTTGTGGTAGTGGCTTCCCATCAGGACAGGGAGTGTGACAGTCTTTTGGAAAGAGGTGTTATGGGTCTGAGGACAGGGGAGGTGGTGCTTAAATGATAGTCACAGATTTTTATTTCCAAAGGGAGGCCTCCCAGATGGAGGTTCCGTATGAGATTTGTCAGAGTACCTTTTCTTAGGGGGTTTCCTTTGTTTCTGAATTGCCCTAGGATCCTTTCTGAGGAAGTATGTAGATTTAGATGGGTAGTTCTGTAGTATCTAGGAACTGAAGAAAGTAGAGCCTACCTGCAGTCTTTCATAGCCTTACCTTGGTTTTGGAGAGTTTTGACCAGACTGGCAGCCTGAGAACCAGACTGTAGATATTTGTCTAAAGGACAATCTTAATGTTTTGACTTGAAATCTTCCGGAATAGCCTGGCTATGAAGCCATGCATATCACCCCAGTAGCTAGGCATAACTGCAGTTAATGCTGTGTTTAGCTGTTTGAGTGGCATTGGAAAGTAGATTGCACATTTGTTGCCTTGATTCTGCACGAGGAGGGTTCAGCATAACATTGTTCAAGGATTGAAGAACAGAAATAGTGTTTAGTTATTTTAGTCTGGTAGTTAATTAAGCAAGAGTAGAAGAGGAGTGTACACCTTCTTTCTACATCTATTCATAGCCCTGTTATCTGTGTGTGTGTTTAGGTAGGGCATTAGCACTGGGTAAGAGGTGAGAGTACTTGTCTGAAGCCAGAGGTACTGCAAAGGGGCCTGACACAGGATTCTTATAAAAGTATTTTGGGTCATCAGGCACCTTTAAAACTTGTATTGTATGAACTGATGGTTGAGAATCAGCTACTGAAGAGGTGGACTTGAAATCTTGCTGGAAAACCTCAACAACATAAGGGAATGGGGAAGGGGCAGGAGTACCCATTTCCAAGAGGCTGTAGTACCTCTTCTGCACATCAGAAATCTGAATCTATTGCCATTCAAAATGTTTCATGTTCTGGATAGTCTCCTCAAAGGAAGCTTCTACAGTAGGGGAATCTGGAGACAGGAAGTCCTCATGTCATCTGAATAGATTTGCCCAAGAGAATGCAGTTGAGAAGAATAGTGTAGAGCATATCTGAATCATGACCTTGCTCTTCTTTAGAAGATACCAAAGTAGGTTTTTGATGAGTAGCCTGTGGTTGTGGAGACCTGGGGGTAGGGGTTCAAAGCCAAAACAGCTTTGAATAATCATTTGTCAAAATCAGTCCATTCCTTTTCTCTATTCTTCTCTTATTCTTCTCTGGGAGAAGCTATATGTCTTACCTTTTGTTTTTTTTTTTCCTTCTTGGACATGATGTTCACCTAGATGAGATGTTAAGATTCGGACCCCATCCAGCTTTTATTAATGTACTGGAATCTCTTCCTTATCTAATATTTGAGGGATAACATGAGGGCAAGTGGAGATGAAGTTCAGTTCATTGCTGTATCTGCAGTCTGCAAGGCCTTCGGAATCATACCGCATACTGGCCCCCATTGGTATCTTGGTACTGGACAACTATGTGCCATAGATTCTGCAATCTTGGCAGGAATGGAGTCTGAAACAGTGGACTTCTGATCTGTTTTGGGCCTCTTAAGCTTCTTCATAACTGGAAGACGGACATCTGAGGATGTGAATTCTGCCATCTTGAACTGAGCCAAGCATTTAATTCTTTGTATCTCTGGAAGAATGTTGAGCAAGGAAAGCTTCAACCTAAGGGTTTTGGGAATGAACAACTGACAAATGGAACAGGATTTGTGATAGTGTTTTGGGCCTAGACAGAAGACACTTGGTGTGCAAATGATGGTATAGGTTATGCCTATTGTACTTGCACTTTCCCAACATGACTGACCTCTAAAAAGTTAGTGAAAACAAAAAAGGAAGGTTCCCTAACTGGGCACTTATTTAACATTTGTTGACAGGGAAAGTCCAACTAGGACAAGAGCCTATTTTCAGTGGAGGCCTGGGGAGAAATGCTCCAGATGCATGTCTTTGGAATGTGGGAGGAAACCAGAGTATACAGAGGAAACCCACGCAAATAGAGGGAGGACATGGAATCCACACAGAAGGCACACCAGCTAAGAATCGAACTGCAGCACCTTTTGCTGTGAGGCGACGTTAACTGCTGCACCACTGTGCCACTTATCTGAAAAAAGAAAAAGAGTGAAGCAATGGTATACACAGCCAAAGAGCAATCATTCCAACAGATGCACTATCTGCATTGGAGCTGGTGACAAGATAGTCTAAGGATCCACACTCATACGATTGTCTTTACACCTCTGTGCTTATGAGCTGAGGTCATGTGGCAGATGTACAACCTCAGGCTGGTAAAGCTTTGGATGTTCTTCGTGTTTCACTGTTGCAGTCATCACATGTGGGTTATCTGCCTGCAGGTAGCCGTCAGCCAGCCTGAATACCAGAGTCTTTGGATTTCTGTGTCGGATGCTGTCGCTTCTTCCTTGATGTCATGTTGTCTGGTATAAAACATGCAGCAGACACCATTACATCAGGCTTTTTTGCCATGCGGTGCCCGAAGCAGAAGCAGTTCGCAAGTGCTGGTCGGCCGACTCCTGAAAATTTCATTTTCGAGTTTCAGACCCGAGGTCTTCAAAAAAGCCAAGTACCCGTTGGGGATCCTTTTTCTTGCTCTAACCAATGTCCGTAAAAGTTAACAATTGTCTTACTTGTGGAAGGCAAATACCTCATAGAGATTTTCATTCTTACTGCATCCCCTGTTTAGGCCCAGACCACGATGTCCCTCATTGTTGGTTTTGTGCCTTGTTCAACATGTGAACCATTCATCTTCGGGCTATTTTTGCAGCTAATTACTTTCATACTCATTCTGTGTACTCCGAAATGACTTCATCAAGCCATCCGACTTACCGATATTCCGAAAAAATGTAAGGATAAAGACGGAGACAGATCGCATAGGTCCAAAACTGCCAATAATTCTTCCGTTAAGCTAGTCACCAGTCCACCAGTACTCAGTGTGGAGCTTTTGCAGCCTCTGATTCCTGCTACTTCTGATTCGCAGGCCTCTACTGAGACCCATTCGGAGTCCGGTATGCCATGAGATGCTTCTTCGACTATGGAACCTGTGGATGTCTCTACCTTGGATGGGTCCAGAGCTGCTGTGCAGGCACCAGCTTTTGAGGGTGTATTCAGGCCTACAGACATTCATATTAAACCAACGCCATTGTTTTCATCCAGGCCAAAAACCCGCACCACACCTAGAAAACCGACGACCAAACTGCAGGCTCAGGCCCATATGCCTAAAAAACAAATGCTTAGAATGGCTGAAGACCTTATTACCTTAATTAGGGGAAGCCAGCCTTCCCCCTCTAAGAGAACCGATTTTCTTTCTGATTTTCCTGATCAGGAATCTGATATTTCTGCTCATTCTGATTACCAGGATTTGCCCTTATCTACATATGAGGATTCTGATGCAAAAGATTCCATTACCTCTGCTTCCCTTCCAGAGGAATTTTCTTTCAGTGAAACCTTGCACACTCTTGGGGAGCATTTCCACTGGGAAAGCCAGGATTACTCTTGAGTCCAAAAAGAGACTTGGGGAATTCTTACTACTACCTCAACACAGGCCTTTAGCTATCCCTCCTGTTCTGGACATTGTAGATGATGCTTTCTTGGAATCTAGACTTACCCCAGACCAGCTCCCAGAAAACCTGACGGGTACTACAGAGTACCTGACTCTCACAAGTTCCTCTTCAAGAATCCTTCTGCGGATCCAGAGACAATTTCCCAAGGACCAAAGGGCATTAAGGCTACTGCTGCCAACCATCCTACCCCTTCTGATAGAGATTCTAGAGCCTTAGACAGATGGGGTAAGAAGATGTACACTTCTGCTACTTTGGCCATTAGGCCATTAGGGCTTTAAATTGCCAGTTTCATATATTAAAGTATCAACAGCATGTTATGGGGCTACATAAACAGAAAATGATGCTGATTCCTGACTGTACTGAACACAAAGAATTGCAGGATTTAATGCATTCTCCAGAACACGTTGGTAAACCTACTTTGCAATGTGTTTTGATGCTTTAGAAGCATCTTGCAGGGCTGCTGTCACTGGATCTGTAATTAGAAGGCATGCTTGGCTTAAGGAACAAAACTTGCCAGATCATGTAAAAGCTAAATTATTGGATGTTCCCTTGAACCAAGACCGCCTTTTTGGCAACAAAGCAGAAGTCCTCAAAAGGATGGAGGAAAAGGCTAAATCTATGCAAACTGTTAAGTATTTCCTACAAGTGCAGACTCCCAGATTCAGTAGGCATTGACCATCAAAGAACTGGTCCTTTCCAGTCCCATCTCAGTCCAAACCCAGGAACAGCAGACCACCTAGGCTACAGTCTCAGGCTATGCACAGATCTAAACAGTGGGGGGCTCCCACTTCCAAAGCAGGGAGTAGTAAGCCACCCCCTATTGAAAAATGGCACAATGACTTGACCTTAACCCTTCCAAGGCCTGCTCAACTACCTGCTCTTTTAGGAGGAAAGCTCACCCTGCATGCAAAACACTGGGAACTCATTACCCAGGACAAATGGGTTTTGAACATAGTTTCCCAAGGATACAGATTCCACTTCCTCACACTACCAACCCCAAATGGTTGGCCAGACCTACCCCAAATCAATTTGCGGAGGCCCAACAGCAGGTTTTCTCTTCTCAATATCAGGGTTATTCAACCTGTCCCAGCAGAACAAAGGGGGCAAGGTTTATATTCAAGACTTTTTCTGGTACCCAGAAAAGACAACTCCTGGCATCCTATCCTGGACCTCCCTATTCTCAACACCTTTCTGGTAGTTCCAAAATTCAAAATGATAACTCTGCAACAGCTTCTTCCCCTGTTAGTCAAGGATGCCCTGGCTGGCAAACCTAGACTTAAAGCTTACCTGCATGTCCCAATAAGGGAATCTTGCAGGAAATACCTATGCTTCAGGACAGGCTCCATGCACTATCAGTTCTCTGCACTTCCCTTTGGCTTATCTACTGTGCTCAGAGTATTCACAAAGTGTCCAGCTCCAGCCATTGCATTTTGCAGGCAGAGAAATATTCAGATTTACCCATACTTGGATGATTGTCTTATTCAGGCAGAAATCCAGGACTTGCTGTTACAACACCTGGCATTCTTAAAGAAACTTCTAACTTCTCTGGGGTACACCATCAATGAAAAGAAATCTCACCTAGTACCCTGCCAACAGATTCTCCTCTGGAGAAACAACTTTGACAACCTACTTCAAACTATTGGCCATAAAACCCCAGCTATCTGAAAGAAAAATACTGCAAGCCCTGGGGTTCATGGCCTCTTGCATTTTACTAATTCCATATGCAAGACTACATACAAGGAAACTCCAATGGTATCTAAAAAGCCTATGGTGTCAACATTCTCAGAACCTGGAAACAATTTCTATAATTCCTTGTATGAAGACAGAGTTCGTTTGGTGCTCAGAGGGCTGCTACCACTACAAGGGACTCCCTTTCACTCTACCCCCTGCCACCCAAATCCTAACAACAGACGTATCAGACTATGCATGGGGGGCTCACATAGCAGTGCATTCAGGGCAGATGGAACCCAAGACAGATGCACCTGCATATCAATCAAAAAGAAATGTTATCTGTACAGAATGCTCTGACAGCCTTCAAAGACCGTATTCTTCCAGGGCAACTATTGGTAAAGACAGACAACGCAGTTGTGGTACATAAACAAGCAGGGGGAACCCACTCATACCCTCTCTGCAGACTAGCCATGGCTCTGTGGAACACAGCTTTGAGCTACCAAGTACACCTGCAAGCTCAATTCCTGCCAGGAAAACTAAATTCACTGGCAGACAACCTAAGCAGAAATCTCAAGGACCCACATGAATGGAAACTAGAACCCAAAATATTCTGCCCAAGAACTCCCCACAACCAAGCTTGGAAAGTGGATGCCCTGTCCTTCACCTGGGAAACCCTCTCAGTTTATACCTTTCCCCCTCTACCTCTCCTTTTGAAGGTTCTACTAAGGATCAAACAGGACAAGCCAAGGACAATACTAATTGCACCAGACTGGCCATGCTAGTACTGATACCCCCTCTTGTGCAGTATGACACTGCTACAACCATGGCACCTGATTCAGCCCCCTTCCCTGCTATCCCAGCAGGTGAGCCAGATTCTGCACCCTCAGCTTCAAACCCTAAACCTTGTAGCTTGGCTAATTCCTTGAGCTCTCCCCTAGCATCCCTCAGTAAGCAGGTACTGGATGTCATTCTGGAAGCAAAGAGGCCTAGTACTAGAAAATCCTATGCTGAAAAGTGGAAAAGATACTGTTCCTGGAGCCTAGCTCAGGGGGTGGGCACAGCAGTGCCCAGGTTACCTCATATTCTACAGTACTCAACAGAAATGCTCCACAAGAGCCTATCCTTCTCGTCAATTAAAATTCATGCCTCTGCCATTTCAGCACATTATAATACTGAGCCACCCCTCTTCTCTCACCCCTTGCTAAAGCAATTCCTTAGAGGGGCCAAAATGTAAGACCCCCCCCCCCCAGGAGAGCTCCAACTCCAGCCTGGGACCTCAAATTTGTATTGGAAAGGCTCACTCCCCCCCCCCCCTTTGAACCAGCTGCTACAGCAGAGTTGAAATTCCTTTCTTGGAAAACAGCCTTCCTTCTATTCATTACTTCACCTAGAAGAGTGTCTGAATTACAGGCCATCATGGCAGTGGAACCCTTCATTATCTTCCTTGCGGATAGGGTTTCCCTCAGGACTAATCCTTCCTTTATGCCCAAGGTGGTGTCTTCTGTGGCCCTAAATCAGTCCATTAATGTGCCTACTTTTTTCCCTAATCCACAAAACAAAGGTGGATGAATACTGCACTCTGGACATGCACAGACTACTTAGGCTTAGTCCTGTCCAAATAGAATCCATCAGAAATTCTGAATAGCTGCTAGTTAGCTTTGCTGCAGGTGCAGAGGGGAAGGCTATTTCAAAGCAAACCATTTCCAAATGGATAGCCCATTGCATTAATTTCTGCTACAAGCACCATGGAAAACCTACCCCACAGGGGGTAAGATCATATTCCACCAGGACTGCATCTGCCTCTGCTGCATTTCTGAGAGGGGTCTTTACCAGGGACATCCTAGAAGCTGCTACCTGGAGCTCTGTACATACCTTCACCAAGCATTACCACTTGCCTATCTTTTCTAAATCCAAAGCTGGATTTGCCACTGCAGTCTTGCAGGGATTAATAGCTGGCCCTAATGCTCTTTAACTTCCTCCTCCCTTCCTTAGCTTTGTGAATCAACCCAAATGTGATGACTGCAACAGTGAAACACGAACATAGTACAGTTGTGTACACTTACCATAAATGTAGATGCTCGAGTGTATTCACTGTTGCAGTCCTGATACCCTCCCTCCAGCCCCCTGACTTCTCTTGGCTCTACCTTTCCTTCTTGTTTGGCACATATTATATCATGTGTATTTGCTTTTTGCTGAGGGTGTACCATACCATATAATTGCTTCCTATTGTGTGGGCACCTGACATCTGGGACCAGAAAAACTGATGTAATGGCATCGGCTGCATGTTATATACCCGTGATGACCTGACGTCAAGGAAGAAGCAACCGCATCCAACGCAGAAATCCAAAGACTCTGGTGTTCAGGCCAGCTGAGGGCTACCTGCAGGTAGATAACCCAAATGTGATGACTGCAACAGTGAATACACTCAAACATCTACATTTATGGTAAGTATACACAACTGTACTTTCTTCAGCTGGATACCAGCAGTGATGACTCGTGTCAGGAGTACTGCAACAGAGGTGAGTAAAGTATCTATTGATGTTCTTTGTGTTTCACTCTTGCATTCATCACACTTGGGTTATCTGCCCGCAGGTAGCACTCAAGTCGGCCTGAATACCAGAGTCTTAGTATTTCTGCGTTGGATGCTGTCGCCTCTTCCGTGATGTCAGGGGTATAAAAACAGGCTTTCTTGCTGAGGAGCCTGAAGCAGAAGCAGTTCGCAAGTGCCAGTTGGCTGCTACCTGAAATTTTCATTTTTTGAGTTGATAATCCTGAAGTCTTGTAAAGCTAAGTACCCCACTGGGGATCCTTTTTTTCTTGCTCTAACCGATGTCAGAAAAAGTTAACAATTGTCTTGCCTGTGGAAAGCAAATACTTCACAGAGATTTTCATTCTTACTGCGTCACCTGTTTAGGTCCAGACCACTATGTCCCTCGCTGTTGGTTTTATGCCTTATTTAATGCCCAAACCATTCATCGTCAGGCTATTTTTGTTGCTAAATTCTTTCACTCTCGATCTCCGTATTCTGAAATGGCTTCGGTAACCCATCCGACTACTGATCTTCCGAAAAAATGCAAGGATAAAGACCGCATAGGTCCAAAACTGCCAACAACTCTTCCATTAAGCTAGTTGCCAGTCTGCCAGTACTCAGTGAGGCGCCTTTGCAGCCCCTGATGTCCATTTTATGGATTCGCAAGCCTCTGCTGAGAACCATTTGGAGTCTGGTATGCTGCAAGATGCTTCTTTGACTATGGGACCAGCGGATGTCTCTACCTTGGATGGGTCCAGAGCTGCTGTGCAGGCACTGGCTTCTGAGGATGTTTTCCGACCTACCAATGTTCGAATCAAACCGACGACTTTTTTAGCCAAAACTACCGAGTTTCTTAGGCCCAGAGTATGCACTATGCCTAGAAAACTGATGACAAAAGTGCATGCTCAGACCCCCATGCCACAGTTAGAATGGCTGAAGACCTTATAATGCTAATTAGGGGAAGCCAGCCTTCCCCTGCTAAGAGACAAAGAATTCAGTTGCCTTCAGATTCTACATACCAGGAGTCTTATGACTCTGTCCTTTCTGATTATCAGGACATGCCCTTATCAGCCTAAGAGGATTCAGATGCAGAGGAATCCATTCCCTCTGCCTCCCTTCCAGAGGATTTCTCTTTTGGTGAAACCTTGCATACTTTAAGAGAGCATTTCCATTGGGAATGCCAAGACTATCCTCAGTCCAAAAAGAGACTACGAGAATTTTTAAAGCTACCTCAGCACAGGCCTTTAGCTATTCCCCCTGTCCTGGATGTTGTGGATGATGATTTCATAGAATCCAGTCTTACTCCAGACACCTTACCTCCTAGGAAACCTGACAGGTACTACCGAGTACCTGATTCCCACAAGTTTCTTTTCAAGAATCCTACTGTTGATCCAGAGATCGTTTTCCAGGGACCTAAAGGTATTAAGGCTACTACAGCCAAAAATCCTACCCCTTCGGACAGGGATTCCAGTGCTTTAGACTGATGGGGTAAGAAGGTATATACCTCTGCAACTCTTGCTAGCAGGGCATTGAATTGCCAATTCCGCATGCTGAAGTACCAGCAACATATTATGGAACTCATTAAACAAAAAATGGTAGTATTTCCAGATTATGCAGAAAATAAAGATTTGCAAGAGCTTATGCATTCTGCAAACCAAGTTAGTAAGCATAGTTTGCAGTGTTGTTTTGATGCCCTAGAAGCATCTTGCAGGGCTGCAGTCACTGGCTCTGTACTGAGAAAACATGCTTGGCTGAAGGAGCAGACCTTGCCAAATCATGTCAAATCCAAATGACTAGATGCTCCTTTAAATAAGGACGTGTTGTTTGGCACCAAAGCAGAAGTTCTTAAAAAGATGGAAGAAAAATCTAAATCGGTGCAAACTGTTAAAGAATTCTTACAAGTGCAACCACCTTGATTCAGTAGGCATTGCCCATCAAAACACAATCCTTGCCAGCCCCCCTCCAGGCCTTCCCAAACAAGACCCAGGGGAAACAAACCACAGTCTCAGGGTATGCAGAGATCTAAGCAATGGAGTGCTCCCACCCCTAAAACAGGGAGTGGTAAGCCACCTCACTATGGAAAAAGTTCAAAATGACTTCTCAACTCTACGTCCCAGCCCTGCACAATTGCTTGTGTCCCTAGGAGGAAAACTTGCCCTTCATGCAGAAAACTGGATGTCCATCACTCAGGGCCATTGGGTCCTCAACATTGTATCTCAAGGGTACAAATTGTATTTCCATTCACTGCCAACCACAAGTGGGTTTCCAGACCTTCCTCCAAACCAGTGGGCAGATGCTCAAAACTAAGTTCTTTCCTTGCTCAGCATCAGAACTATTCTGCCAGTTCCAGTAGAACAAAGGGGTCAGGGTTTCTACTCCAGACTATGCCTGGTACCCAGGAAAGAGGGGTCTTGGTGCCCAATCCTAGATCTTTCAATTCTCAACACCTTCCTGGTGGACCCAAAATTCAAAATGCTTACCCTGCAACAGCTTCTCCCTATGCTAGCCAAGGATGCCTGATTAGTCACCCTAGACTTAAGAGGCTTATCTGCACATCCCCATCAGGGAATCATGCAGGAAATATCTACATTTCAGGGCAGGATCTATGCATAATCAGTTCTCTGCACTTCCTTCTCTACTGTGCCCAGGGTATTCACAAAATTCCTGGCTCCAGCCATTGCATTCTGCAGGCAGAGAAATATCCAAATTTACCCATACTTGAGCGACTGTCTGATTCAGGCTGACAGCCAGGAATTGCTGCTTTACCACCTGGCATTTGTAAAAAGCCTTCTCACTTCATTGGGGTACACTATCAACGAAAAGAAACCACAACTGGTGCCTAGTCAAAAGATTGTATTCCTGGGAAGAAAGCTTGGCCACAACTTCCCAGATGGCATTTCTCACTTCAGAAAAACAGGTCTATTTGACAGACTACTTCAAGCAAATGGCCACCAGAACCCAGCTAACTGCAAGAAAAATACTACAAGCCCTAGGGTTCATGGCCTCATGTATTCTCTAATTCCATATGCAAGACTACATATGAAAAAACTTCAATGGTACTTAGAAAGTCTTTGGTGCCAACATTCTCAGGACCTGGAAACAATCATTCCTATCATACCTTGTCTGAGGGCAGAGTTCCTTTGGTGGGTAGAAGCATGCAACCACAACAAGGGACTGCATTTTACTCTACCCCATGCCGCCCAAACCCTGACTACAGATGCATCAGACTATACATGGGGGGCCCACATGGCTGGCAAATGCATTCAGGGCCACTGGAGCCCAAGCCAGATTCTCCTGCACATCAACCAAAAGGAGATGCTAGCTGTACAGAATGCTCTGATAGCTTTCAGATACCTAATCCTTCCAGGACAACTGCTGATAAAAAGACAACACCACAGTTATGTGTTACATAAACAAGCAGGGGGGAAACCCATTCTTACCCACTCTGCAGGTTAGCCATGACTCTGTGGAGCACAGCTTTGGGCATCCAAGTCAATCTACAAGCTCAATTCCTGCCAGGCAAACAAAATTCACTGGCAGATGACTTAAGCAGAAATGTGAAAATTGGAGCCCAGCAACTTCAACCTTCTGATCCAGAGGTGGGGGACCCCAGAGTTGGATCTCTTTGCCTCCCCCAAAAGCCACCAGTTAAATAAATTCTGCACCAGGAACCCTCACAGCAGGGCCTGGAATGTGGCTGCCCTATCCTTTCAATGGGAAAACACCTCAATCTATGCCTTCCCCCCTCTGCCCCTTTTCTCAAGAGTACTATTCAAGATAAAAAGACAGGCTAAGGACAGTTCTGATTGCCCTGGACTGACCATGCCAGCACTGGTACCTACTCCTGCACAGCCTGACAACGGTGCCACCCTGGCAACTACACCAGACCCTTACCATGCTGTCACAGCAGGAGGGACAGATTTTGCATCCACAATTGCAAACTCTACATCTTGCAGCCTGGCTTAGTCCTTGAATACTCCACCAGCAACCCTAAGTAAACAGGTGCTGGACGTCATTCTTTTTTTTTTCAAAACAGGTTTATTGTTTTAACATATAAGAGAAATATCATAACAATTTTATACAAGTAATTAAAAATAGGTATTATTATAATATTCAACAAAACAACTAAAGTATTTACAAAGACATCCACTACAATCAGATCAATTAATTAAACTAAAATACCATGTTATTGAAATTAAAAATTTTTTAACAAATTTTGTAAATTATCCCATACAATATAATAAGATGTTTTTCTATTTGTTCTTGTCTTAATTGTGTTTATTTCCATATGGCACACTATATTCATAACATTTTTAAATTCATTGAACGAAGGAGGTGTATCTGAAATCCAATTTCTAGTTATTATTTTCCTAGCCACTGCTAGAATAGACCATAACAAGGGAAGCTTAACCTTTTATCACTTTGAGGTGCAGGAGTGTTGAATAATATAAGAGTTTTAGAAATAATGAAATTATCTGTAAAAGAGCCTGCAAAAATTCATTAATTGACTTCCAGTATTCTTTCAATTTTATACAGTCATAAAACATATGAGCCCAGTCAGCATTAATTTCTACATTACATCTCTTACATAAATTATCTTTATTATTTATTTTATTCATCATCAAAGGTGTATAAAAAGATCTATGTAAAAATTTCCATGTATAAAGTCTCCAGACAATGGAAGACGTAGTTCTATAAGCAGATTCCAATATATATTGTTTATCTTGTTGATTTGGTGGGTCCCCATTAATAGAAGTGAAATAATTCCAGTATGAATCTACACTGTAAAAGTTTCTTGTCTGATAATTTTATGTATGTATGAAAGTTTACCTTTATCAGAAACTTTATGTTGTAAATTTAATATCAAGTAATCAATCAGTGTTGGAATAGATTCTTTAACTGTTATAGACATTAGATCTATTTTATTAATGAGATGTTGTCTAAAGGTCTGAACCTCTAACCAGCAAGTTTCTCTTAGATCAAATTCTTGTTTTAAGAAATCTAGATTTTTAACTTTATTATCAGATATCAACTGATACCAGTACTTTAGATCATTATCTATAGTTAAATGAGTTCCTTCAGAAGTAGATGACAAAAGCATACCCTGAGTATACATTATAGGGAATACAATAAAATTCCATTCCCTATACTTAGGGTGCATGAATATAAAGTTACGATAACTAATAATAATATTTAATGGGTAACAAACCATATGTTTAGGTGTAATAGGTGAAGTACAAAATTCCTTTAGTAACCATAACATGGAGTTATTTACAATCATATTTTTATGTGTTAAGGAGATTTTCATGAAGTGCATACTAATTAGCTCCCAATAATCTTTCCATTTTGTGACATATGACTGATCTATTAATAAAGTAATAACTTTTACAATAGAAGAGATAGTATATAAATTAAAGTCTGGAAAAGAAATACCCCCTTGAGACCAGCTATTAGTATGTTTCTTTAATGCAATCCTAGGTCTATTAGTTGCCCATAGGAAATTTAACATTAGTGTATTCAGTTTCTTGATAATTATTTTTGTAGGTGGAAGTATTATTGATTGTATTAAGTATAAAATCTTGGGGAATATTATCATTTTAATAATTGTAAGTCTCTCCTCCATAGTAAAAAACATATTATTCCAGGTATTAAAAAGATTTTGTATATTAAGAAAACAGGTATTATAATTATTATATATAATAGATTTAATATCTTTAGATAGTATTATACCTAAATAAGTTATCTGACCTGAATTGGGTACATATTTAGTAAAATCACTAATGAGAATATTTTTTTTTGTGTATATATAGGTAGTATTTTAGTTTTCTCTTCATTGAATATTAAACCAGAAATACTTTTAAAATTCATCATTTTATCAAATAGAGACTGCATAGAAGAATTAGATCCTGCTGATGTAATTAGAACATCATCTGCAAAAAGTTGAATTTTGGATGTTGTATTTTCATCTATTTCAAAACCCTCTATGTCAGTACTGTTTCTGATCAAATTAGCCCAAGGCTCCATTACTAAAGTGAATAATAGTGGAGAAAGTGGACATCCTTGTTTTGTACCTTTAAGAATGGGTATTTTTGTGAAACATATGTTCCTACCTTAATATAAGCCAACATTCCTTTGTATAAATGCTCAATTAGATTTACAAATGCATCTGAGAAGTTTGTGCACTTCATTAAGGTAAACAGATAGTCCCAACTTACTGAATCAAATGCTGAACTTATATCAAGACTAATAAGTGTTAAATCTTTCTTTCCTATTTGCAAAGTCTATTAATGTTAAAGTTCTTCTTATATTATCAAAAGTATTTCTATTTACAATGAAGCCTGTCTGATCTATATCTATAATGCCGGAATGATTGTCTTCAATCTATCAGCAAAGATACTCATAAACATTTTATAATCAACATTAAGTAATGAGATGGGCCGATATGAAGAACATCTAGTTGGATCTTTATTAAGTTTCAAAATTGGCGAAATAAATGTATATTGCCAAAATGGGGGGGTTATTAACTCAGATTGGGCCAAAATAAAAACCTTATGTATTAATGAATATGTACTTTTAGAAAGGATTTTATATATCTCTGGTATAATACCATCATTACCAGGTGCTTTGTTTGATTTAAGCTTATTTATTTGTGTAATAACTTCTGTATATGAAATACTCTTGTCCAATAGTTTAATCTGTTGTTTATTAAGCTTTTTATTCATGTTTGTGGTTATAAACTCCTTTATTTTATCTTTAGGTTCCATGTTAATGTTATTATGGTTAATTTTGTGAAAGTGATTTCTAAATTCATCTAGTATTTCTGGTATACTAGAAACATTCTTCTTTTTCCTTAGAGAAAAGATTTCTTTGATATGGTTTTGTTTATTCAACCTTTTGTTTTATTTTAAGTCTATGTAAGTATTTGGGGCTTATTGAATAAGACAAAAACTTGTATTTCTCTAAAGTTATTTTAACTTTATGAGTTAAAATTTCTTTGTATTTCTCATTTAGTTTGTTTATTTCTTCAATAACTTTCTTGTCCATAATATTTTCTTTATTATTATGTTTATAAGAGTCTAATTTACTTTGAATATCTAACAATTCCTTATCCCAAGATTTCCTTTTATTATTATACCATCTGATACTTTGTCCATATAGATATGATTTTAAGGCATCCCAAACATAAACAATGGAGACTTCAGGAGTATTATTTATGTCTAAAAATGTTTTACTTCTGAAAGTATATATTCTTTATAGTCTTTTAGTTGAGTTAAGTATGCTGGTATCCTTTTGATCTGAACATTATGAGTATTTTTTATCATGAATTCAAAAACAATTGAATTATGGTCAGATATAGGACATGAAATGATTTTGGAATTAATTAAATCTGTTACCATCTGGTTAGAAATAAAGACCCTATCTATTTTTGAATAAGTTTTGTATCTGTTAGAAAAAAGGTGTATGGTAATGACTTTGAATCTATCTGATTATTAATATCATTCAAATGATAAGAATTAGCAAAATCATTTAAATGTTTTGCATTAGATGTAATTCTTCTTTTCCTATAGTGGTAGTATCACTTTCATGTAGTATACAATTAAAGTCACCAGCTAAAATAATATCTCCTATAGAGAATGATATGATCTTATCAAGATGATGTTTCACTGTATTAATACCAATTCCAGGTATCCAATATACATTAATTAAAGTGTAAGTCTTCCCATTAATTTGTATTGTAACCATACAAAACATTCCTTTGTCATCCTGATAAGACTTAATGGTTTTAGGAATGGGCATACTTTTATTCCATAAAATAGCCACTCCTCTTTTTTCTGAGTGTGCTCTGAACTAACCAATACTGTATATTTGTTTGTGGCTAGTTTATCAATATCTTTTTCAAGAGATGGGTTTCTTGCAGGAAGACTAAGTTGGCCTTATGTAAATTAATGTATCTTATTAGGCTTGCCCTTTTACATGGATTATTCAATCCATTAATGTTTAAAGAAATTCCTTTTAAAGATGTCATTTGGCATTTTTAAAACTTAAGAATCTTATGATCAAAATAACAAATAACAAGATAAGTAATGTTACATCTCCTCCTTTAGGTGTACCTTTAAATATAGCTGTATTTATTGAATCTCTTATGGGATTTCGTATAGGATTCAATTTTGTTTGTAGTGACAATGAATGTACAAAATATATTGTGGATGTCAAAACTATATACAAATAACAATGAACAAGTGAAAATAATGTAAGGATTAAACCTTGCATCCAGCCTGGAGTTATAAACTCCAACTTAGAGTAGTATTTACCACTCAAGTTAACCCCTACCCTAAGCAGCAGTACCTCAGCTACCACCTTATCAATTTAATACTAGTTATATTTAACTGAGGTTAACAGTTTTCAGTTCAATTATCTAGCAAGACAAGACTACACATTTGGTAAAACAGCATCATATAAACTAAAATAAACCTTTTTTTTTTTTTTAAACTGTTCATACTACTATATACATCCATGTAATATAAAACACTTGTATTCAAATAGCATTCAAATAATCTTGATGTTAGAAATCAAGAGGAGAGAAAAATAGGTTCTAACATTCATTTAAATCAAAAACTTTGGCTAATATGATTCAGACATTACATATATTAAGATGCATCTATTTTCTGTCATGTAAATGCAATTAACAGCTTCCCAAAAAAAACCTTGAATTGCTTGTATATGAGCATTTACTCAAACTCATTATTGTCAATAGAATAAAGTATTATATTCATAGAAATTGTTATAAATCATACTGCATAGTTATGCAGATTCTCAGAAACACATATATATATACATACACACACACACACACACACACACACACACACATATATATATATATATATATATATATATATATATATATACACACACACACACACACACACACACACACACACATATATATATATATATACACACACACACACACATATAGATATATATATATATATATATATACATAAACACATGCACACACACACACACACACACATATATATATATATATATATATATATATATATATATATATATACACACACACACACACACACATACACACACACACAGAGTAAACACACACACACACACACACACATATATACACACACACACACACACACACACACACACACACACACACACACACACACACACACACACACACACACGCGCACCTATATATATCTGATCTCACTGAGTTATGTCCTTACTGAGCACTATCTTACTTGCTGTCCCTACAATAAATCTGTCTGCTTTATACAAAATAATGCACAGCAAACACATTTTAGTAACCAGATTTTACAACCATGCTATACTACTGCTTTAAAATATATCACATGACAATTTCTTCCAGTATAGAGTTATAAAATTATTTATGCTTGTCAATCAGATGAATTAAATGAGTTATAGTAATGTATATGTTTGGAACATAAGTTTTTAACACAGATTATTAAGCTGCTGTTAAGTAGATTTTCAAAAACACTTAAATAAATGTTTCATTTTCTATGCCTTCTAAAATAAGACATTTACTTACTACAAGAAACTGTATCATTTAAACTCATTATAACTGACATATTTTATGAATTATAACATAGATATTTAAGTAATTATATAAAATAAGTCACATTTAGATGTTAAAGAGTTCATTTTCCTTCACATAGTCGCATTTGTATCATTTCTATTTCCTGGTAGAGTGTCATTGCTGAATCTGTGATGTGTCAGTGTGATATCTAGGTCAAAGGTGAGACTAGCTGCTTTCAGCTTCTCTGTGAGAATTCTGAGAGTTGAAGCTTTTGAAGTAGCTCCATGGACACTGTGCATGAGACAGCCCACATCCCAGATTGTCTCTCAACATTTTGGCAGGAAACTTATTAAAAACTAGTGACAAACATTCATTTAGCAGTGTAAATGCATCTAAACATGACAAAACCTTCACAATGTATTTTACAGGTTATTACAGCCTCTATGTAAGTGAAATTAAGCCCAAAATTATTAATAAGTAATAAAACTCAATATTTTTGTCCCAACTCAATTTTTATGCAAATCTTATTATTTACTGTGTCTATATGATCAAAAGCATTTCTATATATTAATAAAGAAAAGAAAAAGAGAGTAGAAAGTAAAAGGGTGTAAGGCAGAAATAAAAAAAATGTAAGAGAAAGCTATAAGAAGTATATACAATGAAATATTACTTACTGTTTATATTAATAGAGTTAAAAATAAAACATATTATTTGCTATTATTTAGTTCTAATTATTATTAGTTAAAGCATGACAGATTATTTACAAACAAGCATAAGCAGTGTAATCAAGAAAGTATAATTAGGAATAGCATTTGAATAACATATAAACTTTTTACAAGGAATAAATATGTTATTATTCTATTAATCATATTTTCATTACTCATCTCTCCCTGCCTTCCCCCACCCTTCACCCACTACATAATCTAAATAGAATGTCATTGTTTAAACAAAGAAACGAAGAAAAGGAGAAGAAAAAATAAAAAGATAAAGAAAAAAAAATGTATCAAATTACTAACCTTACTTCTCCTTTTCAGAAAGAGAAACAAGTTGAATCACAACTTGCCATTAAATCTCCAGATATTTTGACTAGTTATGAAACAAAACATTTCTTTGCAAACAGAGAATAACTTTGATTAAATCTTTTTCAAAATATTTGTTGCTTCTTGGAAATGCAGGAACTATATTTAAAAAGATTAATAATGAAATAAAATGATGAGAGAGAAAAAACCTAGAACAAATCATTTGTTTTTTAGTCTCTTCTTCTTCTCTGAAGTCTTCCACGAAGTTTCAGTTGCCAGTCTCTTTAATGAAGGACTAGCCCATTCCATTTCTTCTATTGTATCCAAAATCTTACTTTTTTTGATAAACAGTAAAGCAGAGTCCAAGTCATCGAAAATTTTAGGACCATCAGGAAGGAAGATTTTAAGCTTGGCAGGAAACAGAAGGTATGTTTTAAACTGTGCTTTTTTAAGCTCCCTTATTAGTGGCAGAAAAACTTTTCTTTTAGCTATTACCATGGAAGAATAGTCATTGTCAAAATGCACAGTTGTCTCATTAATCTTAACAGGAGCTTTAGCCCAAGCAGATTTAAGAACCATCTCTTTATCAAAAGATGATAAAAATCTAACTATAACTGATCTAGGATAGTTTTTGTTAGAGTTAGTATTAGCTATAGATATATGTGCTCTTTCGATACCAAAAGAGAATGCTTCTGGTAAGTCTAAAGTTTTAGGGAGCCATGTTGTTAAAAATGAAGTAATATTGTTACCTTCAATATTTTCTGGCAGTCCAAAAATCCTAATGTTATTGCGCCTATATCTATTTTCCAGGTCATCCAGCTTTGTTTGTAAATGTGTATTTTGTTTCAGCAGAAACTCAATGTTGATTTCCTCTTCTTGTATTCTATTTTCCATGTCATTCACAGCTTCTTCTATGCCTGTCATCTGGATCTTCTGTTGTTGCAGGTCTATATGTAACAAGTCTATTTGTTTTGTAGTTTTTTCTATGAAGGTGTCTATTTTAGTATCCATTTTATCCATCTTAGCAGTAAGTTGCTGGATTATAATTATCAGAGACTGAAGTTCTTTCTTGATGCTGGAGTGTTGAGAATTTGTCTTACTGGAACTCATTTCAGACTGATAAACTGACAGGAAAATTTCCAAAGTGATTTCTGACAGGAATATTGTTAAGATTTCCTTTCTTTTTTAGATATAGTTCAAGAACTATATAAAACAAACATATTTAGAAAGAAAATTACTTCAAAAATTATTTTTTAAGTAATTAATTCCTGTCAGTGTAATGAAATTGGTGGAGCTGAAGAAATCTGCTGCTATCCTGTGTTCATCCTTGGCCACGCCCCCTCATCGCTGGACGTCATTCTTGAAGCCAGAAGACCTAATACTAGGAAATCCTATGCGGAAAAGTGGAAAATATATTGTTCTTGGCTTCAGTCTAAAGGAAAGGACACAGCAGCACCCTCCTTACCTCTAATCCTGGATTACCCAGCAGAGCTACTCCACAGAGGCCTATTCTTCCCCTCCATTAAGATTCATGCCTCTGCCATTTTGGCTCATTACAATACTGAGCCGCCACTATTTTCTCACCCTCTCATCAAACAGTTCCTGAGAGGGGCCAACAACTTAAGTCCCCCAAGGAGAGCACCCACCCCTGCTTGGGACCTTAACTTTGTACTGGAAATGCTCACGCTTCCCCCTTTTGAACCTGCTGCTTCAGCAGAGTTAAAATTCCTCTCTTGGAAAACAGCCTTGCTTCTAGCCATCACTTCAGCTAGAAGAGCGTCTGAGCTACAGACACTGATGGCTGTGGAACCCTTTATTATCTTCCATGCTGACAGGGTTTCCCTAAGGGCTAACCTGTCCTTTATGCCTAAGGTGGTGGCCAGTGTGGCCCTAAATCAATCCATCCATTTGCCATCCTTCTTCCCTAACCCTCAGAATAAAGGGGAAAGTATCCTGCACTCTTTGGACATGCACAGACAGCTCAGGCTCTACCTTGATAGGACTAAGCCTTTCAGAAAATCTGACCAGCTGCTTGTCAGCTTTGCAACAGGGGCAGAGGGCAAGGCCATTTCTAAACAAACCATTTCCAAATGGATAGAACACTGCATCCATTTCTGCTACAAGCACCATGGAAAACCAACCCCTCAGGGGGTCAGAATACATTTCACTAGGGCTACTTCTAGCTATACAGTATTTCTCAGGGGAGTCCCTAACAGGGACATTCTGGAAGCTGTAACCTGGAGTTCTGTACACACCTTCACCAAACATTACCACTTACCTATCTTTTCCAAATCCAGGGCAGGATTGCTACAGCAGTCTTGCAGTGCCTGCTAGCCAGCCCCAACTCTTCTTGACTGCCTCCACCCTACCTCAGCTTTGGGAATCAACCTAAGTGTGATAACTGCAACAGTGAAACATGAGGAACATAGTACACTTGTGTACACTTACCATACATGTAGATGTTTGAGTGTATTCACTGTTGTAGTCCTGGTTTCCCTCCCTCCAGCCCACTGGTTTTCTCTATCTTTCTCTCTCTCTTCTCTATGGCTATTCCTAATGGTACTGGCATTTACTTTTTACTGGTGGTGGTTTCCACACCATATACTAGCTCCTTATTTGGGGGCTCCTGACATTTGGGGGATGAAAAACTGATGTAATGGCGTCAGCTGCCTGTTTTTATACCCCTGATGACCTGACGTCATGGAAGAAGTGACAGCATCCGACGCAGAAATACTAAGACTCTGGTATTCGGGCTAACTGAGGGGTACCTGCAGGCAGAGATAACCCAAGTGTGATGACTGCAACAGTGAATACACTCTAACATCTACATTTATGGTAAGTGTACACAACTGTACTTTATGGTAAGCCCTTCCACAACTGTACTTTCTAAAAGTATGCCAGACTGTTTTGAAAGTCAGTTACCATATATTAAATGGCCTTGATTTTGTGGATGCCTACTCTAGGGCTGCTACTATAAGCCCAGTTAGATTCTGAACCATGCATTCCTCCTTATGTCAGTTGCTAAATAATTTAATAAGGTGACATTTAAATTTGTCCTTGGAAAAGGATTTTGCGAGGGCTTCCCTCTCAATAATTGCTTAAAAAATAGAGGAAGGTGAAACCATGTAGTTAATGAATCTGCTGACCTTCCTCTTTCCGTTTCATTATTGTAGTCAAACAGTGGCTCTTTTTAGAGGAGAGAATTCTGTTCAGAATAATTAAAACAAAAGATTGCCTTTGAAATAGATTTGCAGATAGGCTGTGGGCAGAGTAAATGGCCCACCCCAGGGTGCCCCATAATTTTGTTTTTGCCCATCCCCTTACCTCTCTCTTTGTTTGCTTGCTTACAAGGAGGAAGATTATCTTACTTTAAAGTCAGGTTGGTCACATTCAAGGGAGTTAATTGCTACATGATGCAAGATAAAGTTCAGAACTTTCCCTCCTTAATGCTTCTCCTTTTCTAATTCAGGTGACCTTAGCAGGCCCAGTCTATGACACACTGCCTTATGCAGCAGTGGAGTTTTCCCTGAAAGAGTACAGGTCAAGGTTTTATTTGAGACTCTTACAGGTACCCTGGAAGGATGGACCTTGGAGATAGTTTTTTCTGTTTTTAAGATTTTTCGCAAGTTTGTGTTTCATTGTCTTTTTTATTGATTTTACCAGATGCCCTCCTGTTTACTTGCATGTCCCTCTGTAAGAGGGACACAAGATTTATGATGTTTGCTGTGGAGACAATGCAGTTAAGTTTATCTCCTTGCTTTTTGGGTTGTACACTGTTCCTATGTATTAATAAGCTGCATAGCACTATTTTTATGATTTATTTTAATATTTAAAATTTAAAATTTAATTTTTTGTACTTGAATAAGTAGACCTGGGTCCACGAGGGGTACCCAACGATGACTTCCTTGAATATTTAGAACTCAAGTGGCAGATGAAATTAAATGCATGTCAACCACCTGGGCTCAATGACAAGTTATCCATTAGTTCTGTATTAAAACTAAAATCAGCTTTTATATGTGATTTTATTCAAGATCTGTGTTTTAAATTATACTTCAATACATAATACATTAATGTCTATGTGGTTGGTAGGTGGCAATTGGTGTGTTGTAGAGGGCAGGTACTGTGATCATGTGGTACTGTCTTTTTAAACCGCTTAATTATTTTACAGGAAATGATGTTTGCTTTGTCAACCAATGGCTGTAAGGGTTAGGGTATTTAAATATGGCATTTTTTGTATGTTCTTGTTCTGATGAAGTCTTGTGATTTTGACAAAAGTGCTTAACTTTTTTCAATAATTTTCTGGATTTAGTGCTGCAGTGTTCCTTTGGTGATCCTCTTCATATATTTTTTACTTGGTTTTGGTGTTCATTATTTCTACTTCCAAGGAGGAGGTAAGTATGACTGTGGGTTGTCTTCTTGACCAGCTTAGACATCTCCATCAATTATTGGAAAACCAGTTGCACCTGTTGGGTTAAAAAAGATCCTCATGAGACCATTTCTGCACACTTTAACTTCACTTCCAGAGAGAATAATCCTTTGAATTCAGTTTTCTTAATGTCTGCAAAGAAGACTTCCATGACAGCAAAAGCCATCCTGACTGCAGTTGATTGTATCACTCTCCTTATGGATCCCTTAGCTAGGGTGAACTTGACAAAGTGCCAGTGATACCAGTGGAATCTTTGCTACCCACCTCTTCACTTGCTGCAGGTGAGTTACCGGTCCTGATCACAATTTAAAAAGGAATTCAGGTGATGGGCAGCTTGGGTGTTAGCTAGCCTCAGTATGCCACTTACTACCCCCCTCCTCAATTCCTAATATTGTCAATATATGCATCAGACTTTGCCTGGTGTGAAGGCTCAGTGCAAGTGGGACCATGGTACATAATTAAGATTCTTGCATTAGGTGTTCTACCCAGATTCTCAAGATCATTTCAAGATTTGTGGAGAATATAGATGTGGTACATCAGCCAACAAGGGGCATTATTTAATATATGAATACTACAGTTGAATGATGATAGCCTGGCATTTGGTGCACAGTAGAGCCTACATTTCAAAGTCATTTTCATCCCCTTGACTCAAAACCCCTTGGCAAAGCAACCGTGAAAGTCTACAGTCAGCATCTGTGATTGGAAGTAGAATTAAAAGGTATGCAGAAATTGATATCAATCATTCTTGAGATCAGTTCATCTGTGATCCACCAGCTGAGACGGTTTCATACCATAGGAGCCTTGTGCAGTAAATCTGTTTTCATTCTTGTAGAACAAGGCCCTATATGCCTTTCTTTTCTTTCCTATTGATCTCAAAACCCTCCCTAAAGCAAGAGCAGAAATAAAAACCTCTCTTCCTAATAGTCTTCCTTAGTCAAGGCAGCCCTAATTCCACTACCAGTGTACATAAACAGGGAAGAACCAATGCATGCTCATTATAGTGATTACCCCAGGCTAATGTAGGTCTTACAAGATGGAGCTATTTGTATTATTACCCAGTTATCATCACTGTGAAGAGTTTATTGACCATCCATCTGATTATTGTTGAGTCTCTTCAGAAAGTGTCATGGAACATTGATCTCTCAGTTTGGGAACTTTTGACTCTGTTGTTTTTATGACTTGCAAAGTTTAGACTAGTATTTTTATTGGAAATTACCTTTTTAAATTTTATGAGGTCCAGGAAAAGTGTTTTAAAATGGTCTTGAGAAGTTTGCATGTAGAAGGCAAGTCCCCACAAAGGGCTTTCAAACTCTCTTTTTTGTCTAGTACAACAACACTAGATTTACTTGTGAAGTCTGTGGCCTTGAGGAAGAAGAAATTGTCTAATAGCACCTAGAAACTCCGGGGCTGTCTAGATCAGAAAAAGCTTTTTGAGACCTTTTCACGGGCCAGTCATCCCCCAGGTAAACCTTCTAACACAAGAAAAATAATTAGGAAATGAAGCAACCTTAAAAAAATACTATTACTGATTAATCCATCAGTTATGACACTTCAGAAACTCCATTTATCCACTGGAGGCCTGCTGATATTGGTTCTGCAGAGGACTTACCTTGTGCTAATCAGTGCTATTATGGTCATCTGTGAAATCCCTGCTTGTTCTGGCTCCTTTAGAGACATACAGTGTGATCCAAATTACGGCTGCTTCACAGAATTCTAATGCAAGTTTTGTTGATACACTGATTAAATACCTATTTTTATTCACCCAAGAAAGTTGTCTACTCCTCCAGAGTTAACTGTTTTGTAGTAGTTTGAATGTAATCAACAATATTCTGGAAGGCCTGTTTTCAAAGATTTTTTTCAGACCATTAATATTTGAGATTTGCCACCTGTTGACAGGGTAGAACCAACTCCTGAGGCCCAGGCATCTGTACACTAGATGCCATCTTTGGAAGTTTACAGAGTATGCTGTGGCCTGACAAAAGATTAACTCACAGTGGCTTAACCCTCTCTGTTGTGAATATCTTACAAAGAGAAGAACAGCAGGTATACTGACAGAATTGTTAGACTCTGAGCATAGAGGGGTGAAGATGGTGTACTACTCTGAGTTAATCTCCAATGGGTTATGATGCCAGAGATTAAGAATGTATCCCTTCAGGCTGTCTGCTTGAAAATTTGTCTTTTGATGGCCCATTGAACCTATTGAAGATGTTTTTTTAATTAGGGTTCAGAATTTGTTTCAGAATTTAAAAATAAGTATTTGGACTTTATAGGCATGGAGGAACCCAGACTTCTAAAGGTACCTCGCCATTTTCCTGCATTCAAGAGCCATTGTGATACCACCAGGTTGCAAAGAAACTAGGTAAATATAAGTACAGGATGAGTTTACATACTTTATACAAACCTGATGGCTGATCCACTGTAGCTTCTCAGGATGCTGTCATTGGAATCACAACTGCCTAATAGGGAGAGCAGAACACT
Source organism: Protopterus annectens (assembly GCF_019279795.1). Classification (NCBI taxonomy): domain Eukaryota; kingdom Metazoa; phylum Chordata; order Ceratodontiformes; family Protopteridae; genus Protopterus; species Protopterus annectens. The sequence goes on along the minus strand of NC_056725.1, from coordinate 981,303,259 downwards.
ATATGGCTTCAGTTAAAAAAAGTGCTTACTTAAGATAGCTTGCCATTCAGAGCTCTAAACTACCAAATGTTTAGCGCTTTCCTTCTTTCACATTCAGATGATAATCAGCTATTCTGGGTTTCTGTCTTCAGACACCATGTCTGTTGAATACACCTACCTCCCCTGACTTTCCTTTGACCAGTGTTGGTGCTGGAGAGGAGGTTGAGGCAGTATTGTACTGCTGTCCAGGAGTGTTTTAAACTGTTTACTCTCACCTCCTGAAGATGGCCAGTAACATTGAGAGGGTGGCATATGTGGTCTGTAGTTAGTGCTCTCATATCTCTCATTTCTGAAAGAGGCTGACATCAGCAGGATGCCCTATCCTGCCTCTGGCAGCATGAAGCCATGGTTGTCCTGGTCTGCACCAGGGATGTTTATCTTCTTGTATGTGTGTGCCTTGAGCATGCACACATCCTGTTTCCACCTTTGATAGGCTTTCCCATCCTGCCTGTGTGCACTACCAAGCAGGTAATGAATTCTGGTCATCTGGGCCTTGGTCAGGGCTTTATACCTCTATGCCATCAACACAAGCTGCAAACCTGTATAAAGTATCAAGCAGAGATCCTCAAGCAAATAGAAGATATCAGATGAGAATGTAAAGATCAAGGTGAGTAAACAGGTGGTTTGCTTTTTTTTTTCTTTTGTTCTTTTCTCAAAGTGGGCAAACATGCCATAATGTGCAGCTGTGGTTTTGTAAATGTCTGCAGCAAAGCAGTAGCTACAAGGACATTCCTGAAGAAACATGGTTGGATTAATTTGCAGCCTTTGCCAGAAGATGTGAAGGGCAGCTTTTAGATGCACACTTTCAGAAAGTTTTCAAATGCCTGGTGGAATAGGGTAAGATAAGGAAGTCAGTGAAGCATCTTTGTTTCTCCATATCATCTCAAAGTACAGCACGCATTCTGCAGAAGAAATTGGCTGTTGTACATGAAGCAGACCGAGACTGAGCAAAACAAAAGACTCTTTGACAAAAAGCAGACTTGACATGCTTACAAGGTAAGAGGAATACACAGGCGTGGCTGTGCTATTGGACTGCCAGACTGCAGCCCCCCAGCTGTAAAGAAATACAAAAAAAAATCAAAATTCACATGGATAAAAAAAATAAAAAATTCACGGACTTTTGGCGCATGCGCACTAATCCGGACTGCTGCTGAGACAGTCTGGAGCATGCACAGACTGTCTCAGCAGCAGTCCAGACTGGGAAACATGTAAGAGCAGAGATCCCAGAAGTCTATGCAGTTTTAACTGCATAGACTGTCACTGGAAACAGATCAGACCCTGACTGCAACGTCGGCAGGCTGGAGTCTCGTCGGGAATCTCGCATGGTGGATGTGCTCCAGGAGTCACGTCGGGGGATCTCACATGGTGGTGTTGCTATGGATTTAATGGCCCAAGGGATTTGGAGTTAATGGTGTCGCTATGGAGTTAATGGCCCAAGGGATCTACATGTACTGAAGGGATTGTGTGTCGCTCCAGGTAAGAGGGACAGCTATGGATGTAATGAAGTGTGTGTGTGTGTGCGTGTGTGTGCAGCTTGCTCCCACTTCATATGCCACCACAGCTATTGCCAAGCATTATAATTTCACTATAATTGCTTTGATGGTGGGATGATAGTCTTGTACTCTGCTAGTGTGGGAGGCTTTGCCTCCCTGCAGCTTAACTCCAGATATACTACTTTTTGATATTATTCCACCTTAGAGAAAAGGTATACATATTGAATGTTTTTTTTTCTTAACATTGGAGCATTCATGCAGGTACTACGTGGAGGGGAGTGCAGGTGGGTGACTGCCCCTACAATAATGCTGACAAATCGACTCCACTACATTTAGTTTTGCAGTGATCATTTGTTGACTCCACTACATTTAGTTTTGCAGTGATCATTTGTTGACTCCACTACATTTAGTTTTCCAGTAGTCAGTTGGGGTTGTGGAAGAATATGGTCACAAATTTAGCATAAGTCAGGTAGACATCAGTTAAATAAAAGACTCGGTGTCAGAACTGCAATGCCTGTTATTGCAAGTCCTGTGATTTCAAAGAGAAAAGTACAAAAACAAGGAATTACAGTAAAAATATTTATATTGAACCCTTAGTCTTATATTTACAAAAACATATTTCTATTTACTGAAATGTAGTGACTTTAGATTATCTTTAGCATTTTTTGTGGATAATGTCACTATATATTTGACATGCCCATATACTGACATTTAAAAAAAAATTAATACAACTCAATTATTTTCTAATGTATCAAACTACAAATGAAATGTACAAGAATCAGCACTTTTCCCTTTAATTGAGGATTACCCTTATATCGATCCAATAGGTTTTCAAGAGTTAAAAGCAAATCAAAATTTAAATACGTAGGCATATATTGCCATCAAAATACTATACTGCACTATCAAAACAACATAGTAAAATGGAGGACAAGATAAAGGTTGATATTCATGATCGCCTACACTTCCTGCTAAACTTGTGTGCATGATGGCCACGTCCAGCAGGGAGTTTGCTAATCAGTTAACAGCAGTACACATTGTGGCTGGCTGCAAATCAAGAATTACAAGCAGAATATGTTAATGAACGTATAATCAGCCATGCTGTAAACTAATGAAGAAAGAAATCATGGTAGAGCAATTCTCAGATGTATAAAACAAGAGCGAACATGTCATGCACACTTTAGCTCTGAATTTCAACACATGCTGAAACACAGGGGGTTGTTGCAGCCATTGTAAACTTATATGTGCAACAAGCTCTGATACAAGGAGCAGCTGCTGATGGTGCAAGACATTGTCCAAGAAGGCACAGGGTATTTAGACCATGGTTAACATATGCATTACATAATACTGAGATAGTAGACCACAGCAGGCTGGGCAGAGACACCACAGAGGACATATTCAACATTTACCATCCCTATCTTAAGCCAGTAGGAATCATAGATACAACAAAGGTATGTGTAGCTCTAAATATTTTAGCTACAGTGAACTTACAGTAAATTTTGTGACATAACTTTAAGAAACAATTGTAGTTTCCTTTAGTATTTGTAGCTTTCTTAAGCTCATATTTCATTTTACATTTATTAATAGTGCACTTAAGTTTCTTGCTTACATTTTTCAAGTGCTGACTTGAGGTAGGTAGAAGGGGATTTGTTGAACCCTTTTGTTATTTCCATTGTTTTGTCAAACAGCTTATTAAAACAGAAGTTCCACCAGAGAGGTTTATTTTTTCAAATGACCATCATTTTAGGGCAAATGGATTCCAGTGTATTGGTAATAAAATGTAGGAAATGCTGAGCATATTCATTTTTAGAGGTGCAAGTGTGACAATCAATGCTTGGATAATTGAAGTCTACAAGCATGAAGGGATTTAGTTTAATATTTAACCCCTCAGTGATATTAAGGTAATTTCCATGCTATATGGCAGACATCACTGGATATTTATAGCTACCAATGAAGTAATAAGGATGATTTGGATTTACAAAAACTCTAAGCTAGAGTTGTGGGCAATTTGACATGAGATGATGGTGTTTCTGACTAATGCAAATAATTCCTTACTGTTATCCGTGGGGCTAAAGATCCTGATAAACAGGGAGTGCTCTCATTGTATTGAAACCAGATATGTATGTATTCCGGCAGTAACTTAATCTTAAAAACATTGCCACATAAAACATATCAATGTTAATAGCTCATTGTAACATTTTTAAAATACCAAAGTTCTTTCTTGCATGCAGTCACTCAAATTCAGTATCCAGTAGCGCAAACAGTGATTGGATTATCTGCTTGCCTTGAGTGGTAACACTCTCCAAAAAGTTAGCTTCTCACTGGTTCATTGCCTTCTTGGGGCTGAGCCAATAACAATGTAGAAAGCAGAGTAATTATTTAAGGCAGAACACTGGGGCAGGTGTTACTTCTATACTTCAAACTGGAGCACTCTACAAGAAGTGAAGTAGTTAACAGGTATGTATCAGGTCATGTTGCATCCATGAGGACATGGAGTCTAGGGTCACAGTGCTGATTGGTCTTATGAGATCTGTGGTGGCAGACACTGGTTCCATCTTTACCTCCACATGGAGGATTGCCAGTTTCACCATCACTGCATACACTGGCAGTGTTGTTGTTGAACACTGTAAATACCAGGAGTGGCCATATCGGGAACCATCTTAGAGCACACAGTCCTTATATGCATGTGGAAGTGTACAACACTGTCCCACATTCTTATTGTGGGTTGCCATGACAACCAGCCACCACTAGGACACCTTGCCAGAGGATTCCATCCAGATCATGGTTACTCACTCATACACCATATTTGTTGGTGGGAACCCAACCCTCATTGCAACAAGCTAGTGGAGTATTCACAGGTCACAGTCAGGAAGTGACATTTCCACTCCATTGCAGGAGGAAACTGTCCTGGATAAAGAACACCTATCACCCAAAACCACCCCTCTTCACTTTCTGTGACATGCTACTCCCTCCCAGTGTGTGTGTGTGTGTGTGTGTGTGTGTGTGTGTGTGTAGACAGCCATGTATCAATGTGTCCCTAGCTACCCTTGCACACATTCATGACTGTGTAGTGTCTGTGAAAATGTCTGATGTACAATACAACACAATAATTCACTGCCCAGCATAACCCAGTGTTAACACTGCATGCATCATGTTTGTTTTAGTATGACTGTCAGTGTTTATATATCTGGTCTATATGTTATTGCTTTACCTGTGGTACCAGCTGTGCCTGTCACTACCAGTAGGGTGGTTGTGAAGCTGTTGTTCCACCACACTTTTATCAGATGCTCCTTCCCTGCTGTGTGTGTGTGTGTGTGTGTGTGTGCTCATGGTAGTGTGGTAGGGAATACCTCAGGCTTGAACCCTGTACCTTGTATGCAGGTGTTAAGGACCTGAATTCCCTACCCACCACCATTTGTAAAAAATATTGCAGATTTTTGCCTCATATTTGATCTGATCTGTTCCTCATAATGTCTGTGGTTTCTAAATGTTGCAATGCTTGATCTTTGATGGTGCAGTGGTAGCATTGTTGCCTCACAGCTGCAGATTCTCAGGTTTGATTCTTGGCTGGGGTGCCTCCTGTGTGGGGTCTGCATCTTCTCCCTGTGTTTGTGTGGGTTTGCTTTTGTGTCCTCCCATGTTACAAAGACATGTCTGCATTATTTCCTCCTGGGCCTCTGCTGAAAATTGTTTTTTGTTCCAAGTCAGACTGTCCTGATTAACAAATGTTAAATAAAATTGACAGGCATTTGAATTTCAGACTTCAGGTTTCTGAATGTTTAATTCCTTACATATTTGATGGTGCAGTGGTAGCATTGTTGCCTCACAGCTATAGGTTTTCTGGTTTCATTCTTGGCTGGGGTGCCTTCTGGGTGGAGTCTGCATCTCATCCCTGTGTTTGTGTGGATTTGCTCTGGTGTCCTGCCATTTTACAAAGACATGTGTCTGCAGTATTTCTCCCTGGGCCTCTGCTGAAAATTGTTTTTGTTCCGTCAGAAGTAAAATTGACAGGCATTTGAATTTCAGACTTCATATTCTTCAGAAAATACATACTAACACAACCTTTTATTCTAGCAATTTTTTAAGTTTATAAGATGAATATTTGAAATTTGTCCTTATTATTAGGACTGTATTACCCCATTATTGGCTTTGTCCAGGTTTTTTGTGCTAAGGTCGACAGCTATGGCAAGAACTGAATTCACTGAATATGTTTGAGGGCTGTATTCCCTCATTACTGGGTTTGTCCAGGTGTTCTAAGAGGTTGACAGCTATGGTGAGAACTGAATTCATTGAATGATAGCCATTTAAGTTTCAGTCTTCCGCTCTTTCACAAAGCAGGTGATTTGGCATAGTGATATGTTGCTCTGACTGTTTTGCACAGGGACCTTGGCAGTAAAATGTATGGTGGTAACACAGCATTTTATTCTAGCAACTTTCCAAGATTATACAAGCAATGTTTAATGTGTCCCTGGTTTTTGGACTTTTGACCCCCCCCAATAAATTTGGCTTTTTCCAGATTTCTTGTGCTGTGAAGTTGAGATGCAGTCGAGTATTGAGTAGATTTTACAAGGAGCTGAGAGCTGCAGGGGAAGAGAAGTTTAGGGCTGCTTATGCTAAGTCAGCTTGCATTGTTAATAGCACAACAGGTTGTGTACTTGCTTTTGATGCAGAAGGTTTTTGGTTCTACTCCCACAAGGGGTGAATGCTGCCGTACTGAAAAAGTTAAGATACTAACTATGAGCCTGTTATCAGTTTGCCATCCATTTCCTATTGCAATATTACTAGCTTATCATTTTTAATGTAATACAGGCAATTTATTCCTCAGAGGCATCAGACATTTTATTTTTCGATGAAACCATGAAATATAAAGGTGTTTGCTAGCAGTAACCTCTTCATTAGTTACATATTTGTTTAATGTGGAATTATTTAATGGCTTTTTTACTTCTTCAGAGATTGTGCATATTTACAGATAATGGTGGACTGTAGAATTGTGCATATTTACTGATAATGGTGGACTGTAGAAGTTTGAGTAGACTTTTATGATGGAAATGTTCTGAACTGGGCAGTTTTGTCATTATGGGTGCATGCATTTTGTTTCATTGTTTACTGGAAAGATGTTCTGAATTGGGCAGTTTTGTCATTATTGGTGCATGCGTTTTGTTTCATAGTTTACTGGAAAAATGTTCAAAACAATAGGAAGGTGTATCAAAGAGCACATGTATGTTTCATATGCAAGGGGCCTATGATTTGAAAACAGCCTAGAATTTATCTTTATCTGCCACTGGTAAAATGTATTTTCTTTGGATGTGGGTTTCAATGCTGTTTCAATTAATGTGAGTTTCAAGGGCAGAGAAGTTTTAATGCTAAGTTTGTTTTGCAGATGTCTTAGTGTTTGTGCTGTAAAATGCAAAATAAAACTTTCAAATGAAGTCCAAATCATCATAGAAGTAAATCAGTATGCACATTAGTATTTATGGTAAATAGAGTGAAATAGCCAAGTAATGGATCATTTGAATGGCTGCAGAGGGAGGCTTCATTCGACCATGAGTTTGTGAGGGGGAAGGGCGGCAAACTTAAAGACAGCCCCAGCTGAACTATACCTCCCAACTATCCGGATTTTCAAAGAATGAATAGATTTTTGTTTCTTAATTTTGGTTTGTTCCTCATAAACTTTGTGGTTTTCTGGCAAATCATTTAGGAGTTAAGTTACTAAATAATGACACACTGAGTTTCAGACTTCATAACCTTCAGAAAAATGCATGCTAAAGTAAGACCTGTTGTTCTATCAACTGTCTCAGTTTATACAAGAGCAATTTTTAGTACTGTTTATATGTTCCCCCAATATATTTGGCCTTGTCCAGATTTATTGCATTCACAGGTTGAGTGGTACATGCAGATAAATTGCTTTATAGAATTAGGCATAGCCAAACCTCTCAACTGACCCTAATTTTGGCTCAAAATGTTGCTCTTCCCCCTAATAATCCCTCCACAAAAAAAAGCAATTTTGGAAGAAAACATGGAGGGTTTACAATTAAGCAATAACTGTAATAATCAGAGTTATAGATTACTTTTATTTCAGAAATACATGTAAATTATTTTATTTTGTCAGCTGCTCAAGTTAGCAGTGCTAATATTAAAGTGTCCCTTCTTTGACAGGTTCCCAGCTGTACTGTGTGGCTATGTTATATTTTTACATCACATTTTGGTCCATTTTTCATAAAATTGTGGGTTTTTTTGGCAAATTAGTGACAAATCATTAAAGACTGAAGTTAGAAAATAATGACAGACATTTGAGTTTCAGATTTCATACCATTCAGAAAGTTCATACTAATGCAAGACCTATTCTATTATCTTTCTAAGTTTATAAGAGCAATATTTAAAATTTGTCCTTATTTTTGGGCCTTTGTCCCAGTTCTTTGTATGGCTTTGTCCCGATTTCTTGCTCTGAGGTTGAGAGGTATGACAAATGTGTCAGGGCCATCACAGTCAGCCAGAGACATTTCAAATTGTGACATACTTGTTGCACCCCACTCCCCCATGTAGTGACTCTGGATGTGTCGAAGCAAGGCAAGGAGTAGTTATGCAGTGTAAATGTGCAGAGTATCCCCCCCATCCAAGGTAGACACAAGTACTAGAGTGGCTTTTCATCTGTCCTTGATTTTTGCAGAATGGTCTGGTTTCTGTCATATTTTTTGTACTGTTGATTTATGTTTATTACTCAAAGTGCCTGTTGCTCTGTGTTTAAGTAGCGACCATCAGGTAAGCTTGGCTGAGATCGTAAGATGCAAGTAAGCTTTAATAAAGCATACTGTTAAAGAATTGTCAACATTGAAAGTCTTTCTGTTGTTGCCATGTAGAGAATACTTAACTAGATAATATATAAGCCTTGGGTATTGAAATGCATATGACAGTATTTGTAATAAAGGACAGGATTACATTATTTTAAGAAGCTCATTACACTTGGAGACTTCCAGTCATCTCTGCAGGCTTTACCCATAAACTAAACTGAATGCCAATCGTGTGGTCCATAACCTGTACAGTAATCCTTTTAAGCAATGTATCTTGAGCTTATTTCTTGTTTGCTTTTCATTTTTTACTTTGATCATGTTTCCCCCATGAAACAAGTAGATAGTTGTCAGGCAGCAGGTCTTTTTTTGGATAAGAAACATTTTTACAAGTGGGGGCATTAGAGATTTCTACTTTCAGCATGTTACTTGGTACTTTAATAAAGCTGAATATAAATTATAATTAGAACTGCAGTGCAAGAAGTGGTGTGAGTTGAGTGCTGCTTGTTTTCTTATACTTGATTTTGACTGGCATTCCATTAATGTATTTAAAAAGTAATTTATTTTTTCATGCCTCACAACCTTTTTGTTTCCATCTAGATATTAAGTAAGCTGTCATGCAGCCAATGCATTGAAATATTTTTAATCTTTTACACTTCATTTTGTCTTGATTGGACTCTCATAATGACGGTTTGGCACCCAGGGCAGTGTATTTAGTTAGTTTTTGTGGTTTTGAGCATAGCTCCTCCCCTTTCTAGTTGACCACACCCTTCCCATTGACCCCACCCATTCAGCTGTCTCCTGCAGCCCCCCTTTGATTTAAAGTCACCAGTCACCACTGGGAATACACAAAGGCAATGACTAGGATGGTATGACCTTACCTGCCTCAGAGCCACTCCAAACAACACTTAACCAGCTCCCTCTTCCTCTATTCTTTCACCCTGCCTTGTAGGTGGCAGGGTCACCCACTTCCCAGACACTTCTGTTTAATGACCAAAATGTGGGTGAGGAGGCATGTTCAAAGCAATTCCACCCTTGATGAGAATAACCAATGTCCCCTGGAATAGGCTTTGGTAGCACTGCAAGTCCTCCAGCAAATAATGACGTGTGCCACTAAGGCAGGAACTTCCTATGGAGAAGAGTGGAGCGCATTTTTTTTCAGGCTTTTTTCTTACATGAAGGCAGGACAAACCCTGGAGATCCACTCTGGATCTGTGCAGATTAATAATTCCTGAGGACAATGTAATTCAGAGTTCTGCAACCTTCCTACTGTTGCTTTGTTCCTGACCCATATTTGCCATGCTGTACTTAACCTTCTTTAATATTCCCATACAAATGGATCAGTTATTTCCTGAGGGTGCACTGGGGTGGCAGACATTTCATTTACTTCACTTCCAGGTACTCCACATTGCAGTTGGTGTTCAGTAAGTTCTTGGCCTCAGTGTTCACATGTTGAGGACCTTGGTCATTCATTTTACTATTGTTTGACTGTCTACTATAAGTCCCTTTGGTGGAGGAATTGAGTAGAACATTGACTGGTATCCCTTTGACCAACCTGGAATTTTAAGTGTTTCAAACTACATCCTGAACTTGGAAACATCTAGTCACAAAAAGGGCCTTCTCTTCCTACCCAGGGTCAGAGCCTAGCAGTGTTTAATCCTTTTCTTAAACATCCCTCAAAAGGAGGGTGTTACTGCTGTGAAAAGTATTCTGAGTTGTGGTTCATATGTCAGTTGCATCTTTGCAAGACTGTATATGACAAATATCCAGTGGTATCTGATAGATATTGTATAAAAGTAAAGTTGTCTTCTCTCATAGTAACAGTGTCATATTTTTTTAAATAGCATGTGACACAAAGCCTGCAAAGTATGCAGAAAGAAATATGCAGCAAACAAATGTGATTAGCCTAGACAAAAATGTGTTTGTAGGACAGCACGGTATGCTGTGGCACTTGAACATTAGTAACCGATGGCTATGATAATAAGGGCTTGCTGAAATAGCATGATAAGCTAACAGACTGGGTCTAACAAAGGGAAATGGCTGACAGTTCAAAAAGAAATGGCTATCTTCTCACAGAGTACACACTGGTCTTCTCAGAAACTAATAGGAAATAGAAAACTGACTTCCACAATATTCTCTGAAATTGATTAAAGGACAGAAACCGGTGTGGTCCACAATAAAGCCCCAGATATGCCAAGAATTTTTCAAGAAGATTTAAACTTGGACTGTAAAAAAGTGACTGAAAACTGGTTGGGAGGACATTTGATCATGAATTGAGTTGTTTGAGGAAGTACAGTGTATCTGTCAGTAATCCATGTTCTAAAAAAAATGTTAATATCTTGAAAATAGTGTTTGGTTGTATTAGTCAATATTATATCCAGTTGTACAGTGCCTTTATCTGTTTGCTATTTTAAAAGTGGTGTGCCAGTCTAGATTTGAATCTTTTATAATATATTCATACTGGTCCACTATGACAAACACTTGTTTATGCCATCATCATTATAGTAAGTATTGACCAGCTCAGCAGTATCTGTTGCTTCCAAGTTTCTGTGAAGTTGAGATTTAAGTCTCCACATATGTTCCAAGAAATTTCACCATCATTTTCAACAGAGAGGGAATTCTCAGCTTTTGGTTGACAGTCTGATCACCTGTTAGACATTTCTGAAATAACATAAATGTTATCAAGAACTTAAGTGTAAAATGCCCACATACTGTGGCAATAGACTTAATGTCCAAAACTTTATCTGGTGGTTGAGTTATTATGACACTGGTATGAACCAGCCAGTGGTGACATTAAAAGTAAGCATTGTTTGGTACTAGCAAAAGTGATTTGTCTTTGTAAGTGGATACAGTGTTGTGATCACTATTTGCAAAAATATAGAACACTTGTTGAATGTATAAACTGTGGGGATAAATATCCTTGATTCTGTATAATGTCATCCACCTGCTGCAAAAAATAGCAAAATTTACACAGGACAGGTTAGCAATGGTATGTGAAACAAAAGATAATTTTGTAATCTTCACTTTTTATTGGGAATTTCAGTCATGCTTAGATAAAAACAAATTTAGAGAGATGGCAGAAATGTTTAAGATTTACTGTCTGAAGTGGGATGACATTGCTAACAATAAGGAACTTTCAAAGAGCAAAAAGACTAAGAAATTTTGATGAAAAACAAATGAAAATTAAAAAAAAGCATGACATAGAAGTGTTGTTGCCATTTTGAGAAAGGCTGAAGCAGCAATACATGCCACCACCAAGACAGTTGTGTTGTGGAGATGAAACAAAAGCCCTTAGACAGGAATTAATCAAAGGAAAACAAAGTCCTGGAGGTGTTGGCTAAAGAGGCGGAACTACAAATAAAAATAGGGGAATTACAGAAGTATAGAAGGCACAATTAAAAAAAAAGTTACAGGAGCTTAAAGCTTCAGACACAATTAAGTCTGAGGATGTACAAATAGTGACAGGCACTTCAGTTAATCTATATCAGCAATCTTGTTTGTTACAGATAATACCTCAGTGGAATGATGAATTTTTTTACAGACTACATTAGCATTTGAATATTGGTTATCATCTAGCTGGCAATGCATGGAATGATTCTTTAAAACTGTTTTTCTTTAGTATTTATTCCAAAATGCGACAAGAATTTCATTGTTGCTAATGACTGTAATCTTGATTCAAAATTGAACATACATGGCAGCTGTGCTCTTGGCATAGTCACAGGGACAAACTCTGGTAACCAAGTTGTTAGAATATTTTAACATTACACTTTCTGACAAAATGTTGGAACAGGCAGAAGAGTTAAAATTAGCTTTTCAAATTGTTCACAACATAGATGACAGGAAAACGGAAATAAGGACAAGGATAATACATGCATTTTTTTGAGCAAGTAAAGGGAGTTCTGGGTGATATTAAATGTATCTATGAAGAAACTATTGACAGTTGGGCAATGTGCTCACAAGAGAGGATGGGTCATGAATGATGATGCAGACATTTTCTCTCTTGGCACTGATAGCTTTGAAATTGTAAGTGCAGTAGGATGGGGAAGAAGTAGAGTTAGGGGAAGGGATGAGAAATGGGATAGACTGTGAGCAGCATCAGCCCCTCTGGCTCTGGTAAGCCCTGATGGAAAGAAAAAGGTGAAAAACAAACAAATAAAGAAGGGAATATATGCTAAGAAACTAGAAACTAAGGAGACTGAAAAGGGAAGACAAAACCAAAAATCACAGGATAATAGTATTGAAAATCAAACATTTTTCAATAAGACAAGGATAAATTTATAAATAAACAATATGATACTGAAGGGAATGTCTACCCAGTGGAATAGAGGGAAAAATCCTCCCATAATCAAGACCACAAGAAAAAAAACATGTCTCTCACGGGAATTGCAATGTCTGCGTATGCAGTGGATGATGATGATGCTCAGGAGCAAGAACACAGTATTGGTGTCATTAGAGAAGTCCCCAGAAACATAAGGGATGATGAAGATTCACAATAGGGGTGTGCCCACCTGCTCAAATTGTTCATTTAGTGTCTTTTAAGTGAGGGAATGATGGTTGACCTTTGACCTATGGATGCTGGGGAAACAATGTCTTAATAGACACAGGGATGGTGATCTCTGGTACAGACAGTTAAGGATGGACCAGAGAAAGAAAGCTTTCATTTTGGGTTTCAGTGGTAGTGCATTTATCACATTAGGCAGCAAGCCTGTAGAACTCAGATTTAACACCAAAAATGTGCAAACGCAAAGTTAATAGTACCACAATAGCTGCTCCTTGTGCAATGAACCAAAACTATTACTCACACAGTTATGGAAAAACTTCTGCTAAATCCTTAATAACACTGTGCAGTTATTTGTTGTAAACGACCAGAAATACTGCTCACAGGAAGATTACCACTCGATTCTGCTTCAAAACATTATCGTTAGTTCCATTGAAATGCCAAACAGCTGCTGGTAACAACGTACTTCCATTCCAAAACACCAGCCACAGATCGTTAAATAAGACAAATGGTTTTATTAAACATAAAACACTGACAAAACTGAATGGACCACTGCGTGTTTAAGCTGAGTAGAACTTCAAAACGCTTAAAGAATGCTAAAATTGTGGTCCAAATAGAAATTAATACATAAACAGAAATTGCAACGGACTGAATTAACGGTCGGTTAAGCACTTTCACCCATTGCTTATGGGCTTCTTCAGAACACCGGTAAAATCAAGAGTCCGTCTTTTAAAACTTTAAAGGGGCCAAAACAATGAACACCATCTCAAAATTTAAAGAAACAGTTATACATATTGTCAAATCATAACACTATTCAAATTCCAGCTACCCAAGCAATATTGAACAACATTATTGACTTAAAACTTTATGAATAATCAATAAAAAACAATCTTGTATTGATTTAAAATATTAATTGTAATATTGAAAAATAAAATTAAAATATCTCATTAATTAGCTGTATGAGCATACATGTCTATTTAACACCCTTATAAAATACCCTTATATATAATCAACTAGTGATATTGCAATACCTAACCAAAGGCTGCTTAGCTACACTACTACTCCTAAAATGTTTCTAATCGTGTACTACCTAACTCCACTGTATATTGTTACAAATTATTGTATAATTGTATGAAAAAATTGTATAAAAAATTGTATATAAAAAATTTTTATAAAAATTTTTTTTTAATTTTTTTTATATAAAATTGTTTTTTTGTGTGAACCATACCTCAAGAAGGATGTTACCATGTATATTGTTTTCTACATATTGGCCTCCAGAATAGCCTTCATAGAAATGCTGTCATTAAGTCCCGGAGGTGTGGTGGCATCTGTATATAGCTGCCACCGTACTTCATGATAATTTAAAAGTTTTTTGACATCTACCTCTGGGATCTGTCCTAACAATATCTAATAAGGCAACTTTGAATTGATGTTTGGGGCCATTAGTTTCAATGTGCTTATACAAAGCACTTTTCAAATCCTTCCTTCTAATATTGTAAGTGTGTTCATATATGCGTTTTTTTAAGCTTCTTTCCGTTTTTCCAACATAGTAACTTGGACACTCTTGACAGACAGCTATATACACAACCATCTTCGAGTTACAATTCCCCTTGATTAATCTAATTTTTGGTCTAAACATGTTATGCAAAATTATTTCCTTTTTATCAAATATATAACAACATTGACTGCAAGATCCACATTTAGTGGTATGTTGATTTGAACCTTTTATATTTGCTTCTCTTGATGTACTGTTTTTCTCTAAATATCTCTTGATATTGGCTCCCATCTTGTATACTATTCCAGGTTTGTCTCCTAATATTTTCCTTATGGTTTCATCACTGGATAAAATATACCAATAGTTGTTAATGATTTGTATCACGTCATCTGATCTCGGACTGTATAAGATTATTAATGCTCTTTGATGGTGCCCTTCAAATTTGTCACTCAATAGCTGTTTACCATAAAGTCCATTAACTAGGTTTACTTCATTACCTAAACCTAGCAAGGGTTTATAAGTTGTACCCCATAGACCTAATGCATATTTGTCTACCCCATAGACCTAATGCATATTTGTCTACCCCATCCAATAATTTCTGGGGATACCCTCTCTCATAAAATATAGTATGAATGTATCTTATTTCATCCAATAAAGTACCATACTCAGATGTCATTCTCATAGCCCTCATGCATTGACCCTTATATATGTTCTGTTTTAACTTCTTAGGATGACAACTCCCATACGCCAAATAATCATTGGAAAATGTTTCCTTTCTATATATTCTCGATTGTAATGTACCCATTTGTGAATATACTAATGTATCAAGATAAGCCATACCATCCTTATTATATGAATGAGTACATTTTAAATAATCACTACTTGTATTTAAAAACTGGATGAAATCTAATAATTTCTCCTCACAAGAATCCCAGATAATATAAATATCGTCCAGAAATCTCACATAGTGGACAATATGTTGGAAGAAAACACTTGGGAAAAGAATGTTGTCTTCCCAATCAAGCACGACCAGGTTGGCATAGATAGGAGAACACGCTGCTCCCATAGCAACCCCCCTGGTCTGCCTGAAATGTTCCCCTTCATAGTATATAAAGTTGTTGTCCAATCTTGCAGTCAATGTTGTTATATATTTGATGAAAAGGAAATCATTTTGCATAACATGTTTAGACCAAAAATTAGATTAATCAAGGGGAATTGTAACTCAAAGATGGTTGTGTATATAGCTGTCTGTCAAGAGTGCCCAAGTTACTATGTTGGAAAAACGGAAAGAAGCTTAAAAAGACGCATATATGAACACACTTAAAATATCAGAAGGAAGGATTTGAAAAGTGCTTTGTATAAGCACATTGAAACTAATGGCCCCAAACATCAATTCAAATTTGCCTTATTAGACATTGTCAGGACAGATCCCAGAGGTAGAGATGTCAAAAAACTTTTAAATTATCGTGAAGTATGATGGCAGCTATATACAGATGCCACCACACCTCCGGGACTTAATGACAGCATTTCTATGAAGGCTATTCTGTAGGCCAATATGTAGAAAACAATATACATGGTAACATCCTTCTTGAGGTATGGTTTACACAAAAAAAAATTTTTATATAAAAAAAATTTTTTTTAAAGAAAGTTTTATAAAAAGTTTTTATATACAATTTTTTCATACAATTATACAATAATTTGTAACAATATACAGTGGAGTTAGGTAGTACACGATTAGAAACATTTTAGGAGTAGTAGTGTAGTTAAGCAGCCTTTGGTTAGGTTTTGTAATATCACTAGTTGATTATATATAAGGGCATTTTATAAGGGTGTTAAATGGACATGTATGCTCATACAGCTAATTAATGAGACATTTTAATTTTTTATTTTTCAATATTACAATTAATATTTTACAATCAATACAAGATTGTTTTTTATTGATTATTCATAAAGTTTTAAGTTAATAATGTTGTTCAATATTGCTTGGGTAACTGGAATTTGAATAGTGTTATGATTTGACATTATGTATACTGTTTCTTTAAATTTTGAGATGGTGTTCATTGTTTTGGTGCCTTTAAAGTTTTAAAAGATGGACTCTTGATTTTACCGGTGTTCTGAAGAAGCCCGTAAGCAATGGGTGAAAGCGCTTAACCGACCGTTAATTCAGCCCGTTGCAATTTCTGTTTATGTATTTATTTCTATTTGGACCACAATTTTAGCGTTCTTTAAGCGTTTTGAAGTTCTACTCAGCTTAAACACGCAGTGATCCATTCAGTTTTGTCAGCGTTTTATGTTTAATAAAACTATTTGTTTTATTTAACAATCTGTGGCTGGCGTTTTGGAATGGAAGTACGTTGTTACCAGCAGCTGTTTGGCATTTCAATGGAACTAACGATAATGTTTTGAAGCAGAATCGAGTGGTAATCTTCCTGTGAGCAGTATTTCTGGTCATTTACAACAAATAACTGCACAGTGTTATTAAGGATTTAGTGGAAGTTTTTCCATAACTGTGTGAGTAATAGTTTTGGTTCATTGTACATGGAGCAGCTATTGTACTATTAACTTTGCGTTTGCACATTTTTGGTGTTGGAGCACTTATTGGTACTCCGTGGCTACAATATTTTCAAGTTTTCACATTGAATATCATGCATCCCAGTCATGAGACCACCATAATAGGGATGGATATTATGAACAAGTTGGGAATAGTAATAGTTTTTCCAACTGCACTTTGTAGAAAACAAAAGATGAAAACAAAGTGGGCAGTGACTGTAAGTGTATGACAGTACAATTTATCTTGATAAAGAGTAAAGGAAAGAGGGAGGTGCCCCTGACAGATTAACATGACATATGGGACACCATACAGCAAGAATTTCAGACCCTATGGGCAAAATGGATTGTGGAAGATTAGAAATACCAGTGACGGTAGGAAGCTCAAGGGACTTCATCCCTCATGTCCAAAAGTAGTATCCAATTCTTATGGAAGTGGCAGTTGATATGAAGAAATGCATTTTAGAATGGGAATGGCCAGGCATAATCCAAAAGGAACATAGTCCAACAAATGTTTGCCAATTTAGCCAATTAAAAAGAAAGAAGTTACTGATTGGTAATAGATCTCTGAAAGGTAAATCAGTACACACAACCAAAAAATGCACCTGCTACTGGGAAGCCTGGAATTAGCAGCTTGAATAAAACCCGAAAGTTGGGGGCTCACTGTGATAGAGCTGGTAAGTGGATTTTTCACAGTACCACATCAGAAAAGATATTAGCCAAGGTTTGCCTTTACCTTTGAAAATCAACAGGGTGTCATGACTAGATTACGACAGGGTTTTCCAAACAGCCCTGTCATTTTCCATCAGCTAGTGGGGGACAGTATTACAAGATGTAAGCAAGAATGACTGGATCCTACCCAGTTTGGCTTTGTTAAGGGCAGATCCTGCCTCTTAAACCTAGTCGATTTCTTTGAAACAGTCATCGAGGCCATTGACGAAGGGAAGGTGGTCCACACAGCCTACCTGGCCTTTCAAAAGCCTTCGATACAATGCCCCACTCGGGCATTATAGATAAGCTCACCAGCTTAAATATAAACCCCTATGTCACTAGATGGGTTGCAAACTGGCTCAAGGACAGAACCCACATGGTTAGAATTGCTGGAGCCATGTCAGACTCCAAACCAGTTACAAGTGGCATCCCACAAGGCTCAGTCCTGGGACCTCTCTTTTTCGGTATATATTTCTCGGAGGTACAGGCCAACACGGAAGGACTGTGGCTGACCATGTTCACAGATGACTGCAAACTGGGCACCATAATCGACTCTCCAGCCAACACAAGCATCCTCCAAAAGGGCCTCATAGAAACAGACAACTGGTGCCAGAGCCATGGCCTCAAGCTAAACGCCAAAAAGTGTATAGTCATCCCCTTTGGCAAAAACAAAGTGCCCACAAATTACCACATAGGTGGTAATCCATTAAGTACAGAAGAAGTAATTAGGGACCTAGGGACCTGGGGACCTAAGTTGATAGCAATCTGTCATTTGACAACCACGTGGCCAAAGTGGTTAGAAAAACATTTTATATAGCCCACCTAATCATGAAGGGATTCACATCTAGATCAGGGGAGGTCATCGTGCCTCTTTACTCATCCCTCATCAGGCCCATAATTGAGTACAATGCCCCTTTTGGGATGTACCTTACCAGACACCTGCAGCAACTGGAAAGACCCCAAAAGTACCTCACCAAGAGGATCAAAGGGCTTAAACAGATGCCATGTGCTGCCCAGTTAAAGAAACTCCAGCTCTACTCAGTGGCATACCGCTTGCTCAGAGGCGATCTGTGCCTGACGTATAAAGCCATGTCCAACCCGGAATTAATGGACATGCTGCACCTCAGAAAATCCAAATCCCATCGAGCTACGTGCTTGAGAGACTTGAACCTCAGCACTGAAATAAATAGGACATGCTGGAGGGACAGATTCATAACCCAGAGGCTCCCTTCACTCTGGAATAAAATCTAAGTCCAGGTTAGGCAGAGTCCCTCATTGACTCTCTTCAAGATGAATCTTGATGAGTGGATGGGAGATCATAGGTTTACCCCGGGTATCACTTCTGTGTCACTGTTAGACAGAGGTACAGTATACTAACCTTAAAATCGGGCATAGCAAAATTAATTTAAAATGGGTGGCGAAAGCCAAACATACTCTGGCTAGGCTTATAAATGCCCTAGGGCAGATAGCCTAGTATAAACCTATGAAGGTCTATACATTAATTGATATTTTGATATAGTCAGAGATGGTAGAACAATACATATGACAGCCAAGAAAGGTTCTAAAGGAGCTGCAAGAGGCAGGGTTTAAAGTAAATGAAGATGAAATACAGTTCATGTCATAAGTCAAATTTCTAGAAACTATGATCAGACCAACCAGGAGGTCTTGTAAAGAAAGGGTGTGAGGAATTGAGCTTTCAAAAGCTTTGACAGTTACCGATTTACACAAATTCATGAGGCATCATGAACTACAACAGGGAATTTATACAGTGGCTGCAGTTCTCCTCTAAAATACTGCCAGAACAAAATGAATTGATTCTAAAGTGGAGTCACATTGAAGAAGAGATACTAAAAATGTTAAAGTATAAGCTAGCACAGGCGGAGCTGATAGCTCCCACCAATAAATAGCCATTTATTTTACAAGCAGCAGGAAAAGAGAGACATATTCTTCATGTTTCACTGTTACTGTTGCAGTCATCACATTTGGGTTATTTGCTTGCAGTAGCCCTCAGTCAGCCTGATTAACAAAGTCTTGGGTCCTGCATCGGTTGCTGTCTATCCTTCTGTATTGTCAGGTCATCAGGGGTATAAAACATGCAGCCGACGCTATTACATCAGTCTTTCTTGCCGTACGGTGCCCGAAGCAGTTTGCAAGTGCCGGTTGGCCGTCTCTTGAAATTTTCATTTTCGTGTTTCAGAACTGACGTCTTCAACTAAAAGCTAAGTACCCCGTTGGGGAAACTTTTTCTTGCTCTAAACTGATGTCAGTAAAAGTAAATAATTGCATTTCTTGTGGAAAGCAAATACCTCATAAAGATTTTCATTCATACTGTATTCCTTGCCTAGGCCCTGACCACGACGTACCTCGCTGTCAGTCTTGTGCCTTATTTAAGCCACAAACTATCCATCATTGGTATATTTTTGCTTCTAAATATTTTGGTGCTCGGTTCAATTATCCAGATATGTCTTCGGTAAACCATCCAACTACAGACATTCTGAAAAAACACAAAGATAAAGTCAGAAACCGCCTAGGTCCAAAGCTGGCGACGACACTTCTCCTAAGCCAGTCGCCAGTTCACCGGTACTCAGTGAAGTGCTTTTGCAGCCCCTGAGACCTACTACTTCAGATTTGCAGGCCTCTACTGGGACCCATTCAGAGTCCGGTATGCCGCAAGATGCTTCAATTGCGGAACCTGCGGATGTCTCTACCTTGGATGGGTCCGGAGCCACTGTGCAGGCAATGGCTTCTGAAGGCCTACTGACTTGCATATTAAACCGACGCCATCTTCTTCTTCAAGGCCTAAAACTCGACCATGTCTAGAAAACTGATGCCCAGACTGCATGGTCAGGCCTCTATGCCTAAAAAACAAATTACAAGAATGGCTGAAGACCTTTTTACTTTAATTAGAGGAAGCCAACCTTCCCCCTCTAAGAGACCTAGGACTGAGTTTGCTTATGATACATCTGACCAGGATTCTGAAATTTCTGTTTCCTCTGATGACCAGGATTTACCCTTATCTAACTATGAGGATTCTGATGCTGAAGACTCTATTCCCTCCGCCCCCCCCCCCCCAGAGGAGTTCTCTTTTGGTGAAACCTTGCATATTCTTAGGGAGCATTTTCATTGCGAAAGTCAGGATTTCTCTGATTCTAAAAAGAGGCTTAGGGATTTCTTACTCCTGCTCCACCACAGGCCTTTAGCTATCCCTCCTGTACTAGACATTGCTGATGATGCCTTTTCAGAAACTAGCTTGGCCCCTGACTCTTTACCTCCTGCTCCCAGAAAACCTGATAGATATTACAGGGTTCCTGACTCTCACAAGTTCCTTTTCAAAAATCCTACTGTGGATCCTGAGACCATTTCACAGGGTCCCAAGGGCATTAAAACTACTACTGCCAAAAATCCTACCCCCGCTGATAGAGACTCCAGGTTGCTGGCTAGATGGGGTAAGAAGGTATACACTTCTGGAACTTTGGCCATTAGGGCCTTAAACTGCCAGTTCATATGTTAATGTATCAGCAGCATATTATTGGATTGCTTAAATAGAAAATGATGTTGATTCCTGATTGTGCTTAAAATAAGGATTTACAGGATTTAATGCATTCTGCTGAACAAGTTGGAAAACATACTTTGCAATGTGGTTTTGATTCACTAGAGGCATCTTGCAGGGCTGCTGGATCTGTACTTAGAAGGCATGCTTGGCTTGAGCAATCCTTGCCAGATCATGTTAAAGCTAAATTACTGGATGCTCCTTTAAATTATGACTGCCTGTCTGGCAATAAGGCAGAAGATGGAGGGAAAAAAGCTTCATCTATACAAACTGTTAAAGATTTCTTACAAGTACAACCTCCAATATTTAGTAGGCATTGGCCTTCTAAGAACTGGTCCTTTCCTGCCGCTTCCAGGCCTTCTCAGTCCAAGTCCAGATCCAGCAGAACACACAGGCTTCAGTCCCAGAGTATGCACAGGACTAAGCAGTGGGAGGGGCCCCCTCTTCCAAATCTGGGAGTAGTAAAACTCCTCCCCATGGTAAACTGTCTCAATGACTTCATTTTCAAACTTTCAAGCACTTCTCAACTGACTGCCCCTTTGGGGGGAAAGATTGCCCTACATGCAAAAAAACGGGAGCTCATTACCCAGGACAAATGGGTTTTAAATATAGTGTCCCAAGGATACAGATTTCACTTCCACATGTTACCAACCCCAAATGGTTGGCCAGATCTACACCCAAATTAGTGGGCAAAGGCTCAAAAGCAAGTACTCTCTCTTTTAAGCATAAAGGCTATTCAAACTGTACCAGAAGAGGAAAAGGGACATGGTTTCTACTCAAGATTTTTCCTGGTACCAGAAAAGACAATTCTTGACTTCTATCCTGGACCTGTCTACTCTAAACATCTTTTTGGTGATTCCAAAATTCAAGATGCTGACTTCACCAGTTGCTTCCTATGCTAGGCAAAGATGCCTGGTTGGCAACACTCAATTTAAAGGAAGCATACCTGCACATCCCAATCAGGGAATCTTGCAGAAGATACCTATGCTTCAAAGCAGGATACATGCATTATCAGTTCTCTGCACTGCCCTTTGGCTTATATACTGCACCCAGGGTATTCACAAAGTGCCTAGCTCCAGTCATTGCATTTTGCAGGCAAAGAAATATTAAAATATACCCATACCTGGACGATTGTCTAATTCAGGCAGAAAGCCAGGACATCCTTTTGAATCATCTGGCCTTTGTACAAAGGGTGCTAACTTGTCTGGGGTACACCATAAATGAAAAAAAAATCCCACCTGGTACCCTGCCAAACTATATTCCTGGGAGCAGGCTTGAATACAACTTCCCAGATGGCTTTCCTCACGCCAGAGAAACAAATTCATTTGACAACCTACTTCAAACTAGTGGCCACGAACACCATGCTATCTGCAAGGCAAATACTGCAAGCCTTGGAGTTCATGGTCTCCTGCATTCTTTTAATTCCATATGCAAGACTGCATATGAGCAAACTACAATAGTATCTAAAAAGCCTATGGTGTCAACATTCTCAGGATCTAGAAGCATTGATTCCTATTGTATCTTGCCAGTGCCTAGAGTTTCTTTGGTGGGCAGAGGCCTGCCACCAAAACAAGGGACTACCATTCACTCTACCCCCCTGCTGCCCAAACCTTAACAACAGATGCATCAGACTATGCATGGGGGGGGTTCACCTGACTGGGAGGTGCATTCAGGGCAAAAGGAACCCAAGTCAAATGCACCTGCATATCAATCAGAAAGAACTGTTAGCTGTACAGAATGCTATGACAGCCTTCAAGGACCTCATTCTTCCAGGACAATTAATGGTAAAGTCAGACAACACCCCTGTTATGTGGTACATAAACAAGCAGGGAGGGTACCCATTCTTACCCCCTCTTCAGACTAGCCATGGCATTCTGGAACACAGCCTTGAGCTACCAAGTGCATCTACAAGCTCAATTCCTGCCAGGACAACTAAATACACTGGCAGAAGGACTAAGCAGAAACGTCATGGACCCACATGAGTGGAAACCGGAACAAAACATTTTCAACATGTTGACAAATGGGGGAGCTCAGATATAGACCTGTTTGCCACCACCCAGAACTACCAATTGGACAAATTTTGCACAAGGTGTCCCCACAAACAAACTTGGAAAGTGAACGCTCTGTCCTTCAGCTGAAAAAACCTATCCATTTATGCCTTTCCTCTTCTGACTCTCATCTCCAAAGTACTACTAAAGATCAAACAGGACAAACCAAGGGTGATATTGATTGCATCAGACTGGCCATGCCAACACTGGTACCCCCTCTTGCGCAGTGTTTCACTGTTGGCCCCATGACACCTGCCTCAGACCCCTACCCTGTTGTCTCCACAGGAGAACCAGATTCTACACCCTCCGCTTCAAACCTGAACCTAGCAGCCTGGCTAATTACCTAATCTCTCCTTTGCATTCCTCAGTAAACCAGTGATGGATATCATTTTAGAGGCAAGGAGGCCTAGTACTAGAAAATCTTATGCTGAAAAATGGAAAAGATTCTGTACCTGGAACCAATCTCAAGGGAAGAGCACAGCAGTGCCCAACTTAACTCAGATTTTACAATACTTAACTGAGAGGCTTTACAAGGGCCTTTCTTTTTCGTCCATCAAAATTCACGCCTCAGCCATTTCAGCTCATTATAACACAGAACCTTCCCTCTTCTCTCCACTGCTCAAGCAGTTCCTCAGAGGGGCCAAAAATTTAAGACCACCCAGGAGAGTCCCAACTCCAGCCTGGGACCTTAACTTTGTATTGGAAAAAAACTCACTCTTCCTCCTTTCAAGCCAGCTGCTAGTGCAGATTTAAAATTCTTTTCTTGGAAAACAGCCTTCCTTTTAACAATCACTTCAGCAAGAAGGGTATCTGAATTACAGGCCCTTATGGCATTGGAGCCTTTCATCATCTTTCATGTGGACAGGGTGTCCCTCAGAACCAATCCCTCCTTCATGCCCAAGGTGGTATCCACTGTGGCTCTTAATCAGTCCATTCATTTGCCAACCTTCTTTCCTAATCCACAGAATAAAGGGGAACGGATACTGCACTCCTTAGATTTGCACAGGCAACTTAGATTTTACTTGGACAGGACTAAACATCAAAGGAAATCTGAACAACTGCTGGTAGCATTTGCTGCAGGGGCAGAGGTGAAGGCTATTTCAAAGCAAACCATTTCCAAATGGATAGGCCATTGCATTCATTTCTGCTATAAGCACCATGGAAAACCTGTCCCACAGGGGCTCAGACCCCATTCAACCTGGGCTGCATCTACCTCTACAGCCTTTCTCAGAGGTGTTCCTACCAGGGACATCCTAGAAGCTGCTACCTGGAGTTCTGTACATGCTTTCATCAAACATTACCATTTGCCAATTTTCTCTAAATCCAGAGCTGTTTTTGCCACTGCAGTCTTGCAGGGTCTTATAGCTGGTCCTAATGCTATCTAAATTCCTCCTCCCCTCTTTAGCTTTGGGAATCTACCCAAATGTGATGACTGCAACAGTGAAACATGAAGAACATAGTACAGTTGTGTGCACTTACCATAAATGTAGATGTTCGAGTGTATTCACTGTTGCAGTCCTGGTTACCCTCCCTCCAGCCCCCTGACTTTTTTTGGCTATACCTCTACTCTCCTTTACTATGCTTAAAAGCTTTTTGGTGTATTTGCTTTTTTATTGGAGGTATATCCTTGTATATATTTATATTTGTTTTATTGCTTCCAATTAAGGGGGCACCTGACATTTGGGGCAAGAAAAAACTGATGTAAAGGCATCGGCTGCATGTTTTATACCCCTGATGACCTGACATCATGGAAGAAGAGACAGCAACCGACACAGGACCCAAGACTTTGATAATCAGGCCGACTGAGGGCTACTGCAAGCAGATAACCCAAATGTGATGACAGCAACAGTGAATACACTCAAAGATCTACATTTATGGTAAGTGTACACAACTGTACTTTTCAGTAGTGCTATCGCAGTCATGGCTTCATGCGATCTCTCTGGGAATGGAGAGGTGACCAAGATTGGTTGTTTTTTGCAGCTGGAATATGACTGTGGTGGAAAAAGGCCATCATCCCTGCATTCAGCAGCTTTTTGTTATATACTGGGAAATAAGACAGAATGCTTGACAATGTTTTCAGAGGTCAAAGTATAAGTTCTGCATCAGACAAAGTAACAGCAAGAGGAACAAAATTGTTGAGGGGGTTAGTCAGACTATCCTGTTCAATTTTATTGTATACAAAGGAAAGCCACATTACTGCATGCCAGATCTGGAAAAAACAGATAAGTCACCATTAAAAGCAGATCATGACCACCACCTTCCAAATGTGTATGTGGCTTGGGGATTCCCTTCAAAACAATGAATTACCATAATGTCAACTTGCATAACAGTGAGACAACTTTGAAATCTTAAATAAACGAACTCCCAAACTGGCGTATTTTGACTTCTTGGAAACTACCCACTTGGACAGTATGGCAAACGTTGCCCTTTTAGCCACTGTAGTGCAATCCTGGAGTTGGTATATTTGGGGGGCACATCCCCATACTTTGGTGGGTTTAATTTGTTTTACTTATTGGTGGCCAAGTGCTTAGTTTCCCAGAGGTGAAATATGCTGTTACGGGAGTTTGTTCATTTAAATTTTTGGTGACATTGTCTTGCTGTTATGTGAGTCAATGTTATGGTAATTTGTTGTTTTGACATAGATCCATGGATGTTTCTCTGTTCTGGAAGAACAGGAAATACTGTACTGGATTTACAGTAGTGATTCTGAAGAAGGGAAACAAACCAATTCTAGTCAAATGATCAGGATCCGTGTCAGTACAGAGGGGAGAACTGGAAGCTATAAAGTATGATGTTCTTCATCTCACATTGCTGCAGTCCTTACACTTGGGTAGTCCGCTGTCCTCGGTCGGCCCGAATATCAAAGTATTAGGCTGACGTCGGTCAAGGCGCTTAAGACTGACATCAGGACGTCAGGGTACAAATGCGCATGACCGACGTCATATCCTCAGTCTTTTTTGCCGCATGGTCCGATGCAGAAGCAGCGTTGCAAGTGCCGTTCGGCATTCTGAAATTTTTCGAATTCGGAGTTTCAGACCGAGTCAAAGTTGGCTAAGTACCCGTTGGGGAATATTTTAGTTTTTCTTGCCTCAGTGGTTTACCGGATGTCAGAAAAAGTGAATAACTGTATTTCTTGTGGGAAACAGATACCGCATAGAGATTATCATACTTTGTGTATTCCTTGTTTGGGGCCTGAGCACGACGTTGTTGGGTGTCGCTTTTGTGCTAGGTTTAATAAGCGCACTATTAAGCGAAGGTTAGATTGTGCCAGGTTGGTCTTCGGGAAGCGGTGCAATTATAAGATGCCGTCGGATGCTCCGACGCCCGCTTCTTCGAAGAAGCGCAAAGACAAAGCAGCTAAACCCAGGCAAGAAGAGTCGTCCGTACCGGACGCCGGTTCTTTAGAGGCGTCAGTGGAACCGGTGGTTCCGCCGGAGGCTTCTCTGGAGTCCCAGGGAGAGACTTTGATATTGCAGGATGTGGCCTCTCAGGAGGCAGGTCAGGCTGAAGGGGCTTCTCAGGTTACTGTACTCCCCTCCCTTCCTAGGGTGGTTAGGCCCTCTCCTTCTGTTTCCAAGGCTTCTCCCAGAGGCAGGCCAGGTTTAGCTTCTGTTGGTGTCACTCCTAGTTCTACAGGATCTGTGCCCAAGAAGCACATGCTTAAAATGGCAGAAGATTTAATTACCTTGATTAGAGGTTCTTTGCCCCCTCCTGATAAGAGGCCTAGGGTGGAACCAGAGTTGGGGAGTTTTGAGCAGGCTTCAGATGTTTCAGAGTCTTCGGCTGAAGACTTGCAGGAGTACTCTCCTTATTCTGATTCTGATGCAGATGATTCGACTCCTTCTGCTTCTCCTCCAGAGGATTTTTCCTTTTCAGAGACTCTTCATTCCATGAGGGAACATTTTAAGTGGGAGGGTCAGGACTTCTCTGATTCCAGGAAAAGGCTTAGGGAATTTTTGCTTTTACCCCAGCATAGGCCTTTGGCTATACCACCTGTTCTGGATGTTGTGGAAGATGTGTTTGCAGAGGCTTCACTTAATCCTGATTCTTTGCCTCCTGCTCCTGTTAAACCGGATAGGTATTACAGGGTGCCTGAGGCTCATAAATATCTTTATAAGAGTCCTAGGGCGGACCCAGAAACTGTTAGTCAGGGACCTAAGGGTGTCAAGGCCTCTGTTGTAAAAATCTGGTTCCTCCAGATAAAGAGGCCAGAGCTTTGGATAGATGGGGAAAGAAAGTCTATACTTCTTCCACCTTAGCTATGAGGGCTTTGAATTGCCAGTTTCACATGTTGAAATATCAAAACTATCTTCTTTCTCAATTGAAGTCTAAGGTAGATGCTCTGGCGGAAGGCATTGAGTGTAAAGAATTACAAGATTTGGTACATGTCTCTGAACAGGTGGGTAAGCATTCTTTACAATGTGGTTTTGATGCTGTACAGGCCTCGTCTAGGGTGGCTGCCACTGGGTCAGTTCTTCGCAGGCACGCCTGGCTGAGGGATCAGAATTTATCTGACCATGTTAAGACAAGGATTTTGGATGCTCCTTTACAGTCTGATGTGTTGTTTGGTTCACCTGTGGAGTCAGTCTTGAAGAAAATGGAAGACAAGGCTAAGTCTATGCAGGCTGTTAAAGATTTTTTGCAAGTTCAGCCTCCGAAGTTTAGTAGGAATTGGCCTGCTAAGGGGTGGACGTACCCTTCTTATGATTCACAGTCTAGGGGTAGATCTAGACGTGGTAGGGGCAGAGCTCAGAGCTCCTTTAGACCTAGAACAGGGAGTTCTCCTGCACAATCTTCGGGTGAGGGCAGGGGCCAGTCCTTTCGTAAACAGGCCCAATGACCTACCATTTCAGCTGCCAGATCCTTCTTGCCTGGCAGCACCTTTGGGAGGAAGGTTGGCACTCTTCAAGGAAAATTGGAGTTTGATTACCCAAGACAGATGGGTATTGGATATCATACACCAAGGTTACAGGTTTTATTTCCATACCTTGCCTCCTTTCAAAGGCATGCCGGACGTTCCTCCTCAGCAAAGACTAGAGGCTCGCAAACAAATTTCTCTGCTGCTCCATATAGGGGCCATACAACCGGTCCCTCTGCCAGAAGTGGGCCTAGGATTTTATTCTCGCCTGTTCCTAGTACCAAAGAAGGGGAACACGTGGAGACCAATTTTGGATTTATCTATCCTCAACACTTATCTGGACATTCCAAAGTTCAAAATGTTGACGTTACAACAGCTTTTACCTCTGCTGGGCAAAGATCACTGGATGGTGACTCTGGATCTCAAGGAGGCTTACCTTCATGTTCCTATCAGGCTAAGTTGCAGGAAATATCTGCATTTTCGGGCTGGGACTTCTCATTATCAGTTCTCTGCATTGCCCTTTGGCTTATCTACTGCGCCCAGAGTGTTCACGAAGGTTCTGGCTCCAGTGATAGCTTTCTTCAGGCTAAGAGGAATACAGATCTATCCTTATTTGGACGATTGCCTGATTCTGGCCCAAGGAAAGGACGAACTTCTTCATCATTTACAATATGTGATAGCAGTGCTAAGATGCCTGGGGTATTCTGTGAACAAAATAAAGTCCAGTCTAGTACCCTCTCAGGACATGTGCTTTCTGGGTGTGAGACTGAATACAGCATCCCAGATGGCCTTTTTGACCCCGGACAAACAAAAGAATCTTTCTCTTTACTTCCATCAATTGTCTCATCAGTCCAGGCTGACTGCAAGGACAGTCCTTCAAGCCTTGGGGTTCATGGCATCTTGTATTCTGGTGCTTCCCAATGCCAAACTGCATATGAGGAAGCTACAATGGTATCTCAAAAATGTATGGACACAGCACTGCCAAGATATGGACACTGTCATTCAGATAATACCTTGCATTCAAAAGGAATTTTTGTGGTGGGCTCAGGAATGTCACCTAAACAAGGGACTCTCTGTGACCCGGCCAGAGGCGAGTCAGATTCTAACGACAGATGCCTCAGACAAAGCTTGGGGAGCTCATCTAAATGGAAAGTGGGTACAAGACACGTGGCCTGCCAGACTTCAACATCTACATATCAACTTGAAGAAGATGTTAGCAGTCCAATTTGCATTAATAGTTTTCAAGGATTTACTTCTTCCAGGGCAGGTGTTGGTTCTAACAGACAACACAACTGTCATGTGGTACATCAACAAGCAAGGGGGAACACATTCTTATCCTCTATGCAGACAAGCAATGATTTTGTGGGAGACTGCTCTCAGTTTACAGCTAAATCTTCAGGCAAGGTTTCTGCCGGAGCACAGAACTCCTTAGCAGATGTGTTGAGCAGACAAATTATGGATCCCCACGAGTGGAAATTGGATCCTCATGTATTTCAGAAATTGACAGTGTTATGGGGAACTCCAGACATAGATCTGTTCGCTTCTCCACTAAACTACCAGCTGCCAAAGTTTTGCACAAAAGGTTTCATCCCACAGCTTGGAAAGTGGATGCTCTTTCATTCAATTGGAGCAATCTTCATGTGTATGCCTTTCCACCTCTGCCTCTCCTCCCAAAGGTACTCCTGAAGGTCAGACAGGACAAGCCAAAGATGATTTTAATAGCTCCAGATTGGCCTCGACAGCACTGGTACCCATTACTGAGAAGTCTGGTACGGGAGCCTCCATGGCCTTTGCCTTCGATTCCACACCTGCTGTCTCAGGAGAACAGTCATTTACTCAATGTAAAACTTCACTCTCTTCACCTAACAGCCTGGCATATTCTGTTTTAAACCCTGGAGGGTCTCAGCTTCCACAGCAAGTTTTGAATGTTATTTTGGAGGCCAGAAGGCCTAGTACAAGGAAAGTGTACGCAGATAAATGGAAGAGATTTTTATTTTGGAGTACAGCAAAGGAATTTGATGTTTCTAAGCCTAATTTAAGTGTGGCTCTTCAATATCTTACTGAGTTACTGGACAAAGGTTTGTCCTTCTCTTCTATTAAGGTTCATGCTGCAGCAATTTCTGCTCACTATGACTGTGACCCACCATTGTTTTCTCATCCTTTGTTTAAGCAATTCCTTAGAGGGGCAAAGAATATAAGACCCCCACGTAGAGCTCCTACTCCTGCTTGGGATCTCAATTTTGTGTTGGAGAAACTCACTCTACAACCTTTTGAGCCTGCAGCTACTGCTGAGTTGAAATATTTATCATGGAAGACTGCTTTTTGTTGGCCATTACCTCTGCAGAAGGGTTTCTGAATTACAGGCCCTTATGGCGGTTGAGCCTTTCTTAATTTTCCATAAGGATAGGGTATCTTTGCGTACTAATCCTTCCTTTATGCCTAAAGTGGTTTCTAGTGTGGCTTTAAACCAAACTATTCATTTGCCTACTTTTTATGCAAACCCCAAAATAAAGGGAAAAGATTTTGCACACTTTGGATATACACAGGCAGTTGCGATATTATTTGAGCAGAACTAAAGGGTTCAGGCAGTCTCAGCAGTTATTTGTTTCATTTGTTTTGGGTTCTCAGGGCAAGCCTGTGTCAAAACAAACTATTTCTAAGTGGATTGGGTTTTGTATTGCTTTCTGTTATTCCCATCATGGTAAGGAGATTCCAGCTGGGATTAGGCCTCATTCCACTAGGGCTACTGCCACTTCTACAGCTTTTTAAGGGGGTGGCAACTAAAGATATTTTGGAGGCAGCTACTTGGAGTTCAGTGCATACTTTCTCTAAGCATTACCACCTTCCACTTTACTCTAAATCTAGGGCTGGTTTTGCCACTGCAATTTTACAGGGCATTTTGGCAGCTCCTACTGCTTTATAGTTTTGCCATCCTCCCTTACCTCTGCTTTGGGATTCTACCCAAGTGTAAGGACTGCAGCAATGTGAGATGAAGAACATAGTACAGTTTTGTACCTACCATAAATGTAGATGTTCGAAGATCCACATTGCTGCAGTCCAATTTACCCTCCCTCCTTCCCCTCTGTAGTTAGAGGCGGTTGTGTGGTTTGGGTTGTACATATTGTGGATATTGTATATATTGTGCATATGATTAGTACAAGGGTGGTTGGTTGTTTTTTGCTGTCTTTTGGTTTTGACCTTTCTTTTAGGGTCTTCTGACATCTGGGGCAAGAAAAGACTGAGGATATGACGTCGGTCATGCGCATTTGTACCCTGACGTCCTGATGTCAGTCTTAAGCGCCTTGACCGACGTCAGCCTAATACTTTGATATTCGGGCCGACCGAGGACAGCGGACTACCCAAGTGTAAGGACTGCAGCAATGTGGATCTTCGAACATCTACATTTATGATAGGTACAAAACTGTACTTTTTGCAGCATTTTCATCCGGTGAATATTTACAGTGACAATGCCCATGTGGTAAATTTATTGGGACTACATATGGCAATGTGGACAAGGAGACAATTCATTGATCGTGCAGGACAGCCTTTAAAGGGCACTCCTGTTTTACAGGACATATGGAAATTGATATAAACATATCAATTGCAGGGACATTTCAGTATTTTAAAACCGAAAGCCCATGAAAGGACAAACAAAGATGCAAGAAGGAATGCTTTGGCTGATGCCAAAGCAAAGGAAGCTGCTGAAAAGGGAGAGCCTTTATACCTTGAAGAAACTGAAGGGGAACTCCACTTCTCAGAGCTATGGTCACCAGAGGAGGGGGAACAAATAGATATGGATTTGGAAAAACTCCAGAGTGAAAGGGGGATACCAGAAGAATTGGAACAATGTGAGTAAGAAAACAATGGGACAGATAGCCATTTATATGCTTTTCATACACAAAAAGGGCTACAATTACCCTACATTCCATATCAGCTATCAAAAACAAAAATACTGATGTTTAATCATCAGAGTCTGAGACATATAGGGATGGGAAAATTATGGCCAGTAGTGAAAGAAAAGTATTGGAATCCAAATCTGAAGGAAAAAAAAGTGTAAAGTAGTGCAGAATGAATGTCTGATGTGTCTACAGACAAATGCAAAATGTAAAAAGCTGCAATTGCACAGGGTACTTGCACCAAATAGATCATGGTCTGCAATACAAATTGACTACACAGGACCTCTGCCTCTGGCAAAAGGTGGATATTGCTATTTGCTGGTGGTGGTACATGTATTTTTTAAAATGGGTGGAAGCAATTCTGACCAAAGGAATGGCAACCAAAGTAAGAGCAGAAGTACTATGGGAAAAAACATATTTGTCACTGGGGGTGACCCAGGGTGGTAGACTTAGAAAATGGACTGTCAGTAAAATGATGAAAGAATTATGTGAGATGGGAATTCAACAAAGATTCCATGTACCATACTATCCACAATCAAATGCAATAGTGGAAGGAATGAACAGAACTTTGAAAGTTGTGCATTGAAAAAGGAAATGATTAGGTAAAACATTTACTTAATATTCTGATGGGAATCAAATCAACATCCAGTAGAAAACCGGCATATACCTGTTCAAGGTGGTGACAGGTCTGAAGATGCCCCTGCAGGTCTCTTATGCTCTGGAGCAATAGGCCACTATGGGAGGCAGCAAAACATCAGCAATGGAAGGAAGACCTACAGGAAATATGCCAAGGCATAGCCAGAGAGCAAGCATTCCATTTATGGAAAAAAGTTCCAATATTGCTAGAAAAATATAACATTCAAATTGGAAGCAAAGCCATGACAAAAAATTTCAGTTAAAAAAAAAAAGTGCCTAGGAAAGCTATGCTGGTACATGGAGATCATTGCAAAATATAAGCAAAGAAAGCAGAGTGAGGCAGATAAATCTGTTTTACAGATGCCAATTTTTGGTTTGGAAGAACAAGAATGCCAGATCAGGAAGGGAAGAAACCATTGTTGATAAAATCCCAAAGGAAAAAAAAACATATGGAAAGAAAAATTGATAGTTATAATAATATATGTAGCAGGCTTGGTGCAAGGGATGACAATGTAGTCTGTACTAAAAGAGAAAGCCTCAATGGATGCCTGATTTTAATATGTTTACAGTAATGCAAATGGCATATACAAAAATAAATGAGCAAGTACTGGGCATGCACACCAGTACCTACAGCAAGGGAGAGGGTGGTCCTTACAGCAGTATCTATATTAGAAGATACATTGCAAATTCTTAACAGGAGTAGGTTTTGTAGGAAAATAGGTAATGCAGAAGTTCCAACATTACAGATATGGGCAGTTCCAAAAGGAAGCATACATATACAGGAAACTGGGACAAAAATGATAGGAAATAATTGTAATATAACATTGTCTAAAGAATGTTTTAATAAGAACATGACAGAAAACAAAAATTACAGAACAGGGTTGACATAATTAATACATTCAGAGAGACTATCAGAGGCAGCACAGCTGGCAAAAACACAATATAAGTGGATGGACTGGAGTCATGGTCATTCAGAGAATAACTGTAAGGGTCTAATATGAGCTGTACAATATAAAATTATAGGAAATATGGGTAATGGTTACAACAATGTAAATATGTTTTCTTTTTCAAACAATCTTAATGTAAAACAAGATGATCCAATACGTACATTATGTGAGGGAGAATATATTTATAATAGAAAACCTTATAAATGCTTTTCATGGATTAGACAGGAGCCTAGTATGTGGGAAATGTGATACCATTAATGAGAATAACTGATAAAATTAACCACAGGCAGAATAAGAAATGTGAGGAAAAAGGGAGAGGTAAAAAACAACGTTGGCAATTTAGATCAATCTTGGATCTATAATCATGACTTAAATGCTGCAGGAGAAAAAGGTTTAATGCATATGGATTTGGGGGTTGAGAGAACTCTGCAAGCTATTGGAAGTATTAGCCAATGCTATGTATGGGGCCATATTAGACATAACAGTGGAAATGACTGCTATGAGGATGCTGGTCCTACAAAATAGGATGGGACTTGACTTTTTACTTGCATCCTAGAGAGGTACATGTGCCCTGATAGGGAAGGAATGCTGTACATCTATCCCAGACAAGTCAATCCATATTGGAACATTCAGATAGGATTGAAGTATCTGTAAAATCCAGGAAGGCCTGGAACAGCGAGTGGTAAATGGATTGTTTTCTGGATGGTGGGGAGCCATCATCGCAGCTTTAATAGCATTTGTAGGAATTACTTTTTTTTACTTACGATAACATGTAGAGATAAAACTGTTAACCACATTCCAATTATAACTAATGTAACTGGTAATGAAAACTGCATAAACAATGAGAAAATGTTTTTGTGAAAATTGAAATTTTTGATTTTTGAAATAAAAGGGGGAATTGATAGACACTGTATAAAAGTAAAGTTGTCTTCCCTCATAGTAACAGTGTGATATTTTTAGAATAGTATGTGATACAAAGTCTGCAAAGTATGCACAAAGAAATATGCAGCAAACAAGTGTGATTAGCTTAGAAAAAATGTGTTTGCAGAACAAGAAATGTTGAGGGCTTAAAACATTAGTAACAGCTATAATAAATAGCATGATAAACTAAAAACATACAAAGACTCAATTGACAGAACGGTTCTAAGAAAGGGAAATGGATAACAGTGCAAAAAGAAATGGCTATCTTGTCACAGAGTATACCATGGTCTTCTCAGAAATTGATAAGGAAACTGAAAACTGGTGAGGTCCACAATATTCTCAGAAATTGATTAAGGGATATAAACTGGTGTGGTACGCAGTAAAAACACAGATATGCTAAGAATGTTTCAAGAAGATTTAAGTTTAGACTGTATAAAAAGTGACTGAAAACAACTGGTTGGGAGGACATTTGATCATAAACTGCACTTCCTCAAATGACTCGCAATTCATCTGTCAGCAATCCATGTTATAAAAAATGTTAATATCTCAACAGTAGTGCTTAATCAGTTGTATTAATA
Source organism: Protopterus annectens (assembly GCF_019279795.1). NCBI lineage: Eukaryota > Metazoa > Chordata > Ceratodontiformes > Protopteridae > Protopterus > Protopterus annectens. The sequence goes on along the minus strand of NC_056725.1, from coordinate 981,268,260 downwards.
TTATGTTAAGTACGAATACAGTTGTACAGCATCTTGGTCTGTTTGCTATTTTAACAGCATATAAGAAAGCTGTAGAAGTAGTAGTGCTGATGTTCATTGCAGTACTTAGTCTTGGGAATTCATCTCAAATACCTGAAAATATCACAGTCTCCCAGCTGGTAGACACTCTCCTTACCTAATGTTAGGACATCGTGATAAAAAAGGAGTTATTAGCTGGAAATCTATTCAGTTCCTTTTTGCTGTGTCAGCCCAAAGCAGAATGTTTTTAGTTGCATTGTCAGTTCTGTCAGAACTGAGAACAGAGACTCTTAAAAGCAAGGTAAATTATCCTGTTAGGGAACCTTTTCTCATTCCTTTTATTGGGCATTATTTCTGATTAAAGTCAGTAACTGCCTTGCATGTGAAAAATAAATTTCACTGTTACTTTCATTTCAGTTGTTTATTTTGCTTAGACCCTGAGTATGACATCTTTAATTGTCAATTTTGCGCTTGCTTTAATGATAAGACTGCTAGACATAGGGCCGACTCCCTTAGTAGGTACCTTAGGGACGGTAGTATTATGCCTATGCACTCTGTCATTGATGACATCCCAAAAAACATTGAAAGAGAAGAATTTAAAGGAGAAGGATATTAGCATGGCTGACACATTCATGGTATCAGACTCCCCATCCTGGCTGGAAATATCAGGTGATACACATTAACTACTCCCCCGTACTAAAGACTAGTGGGTCAGATTTCTCTGGCACAACCCCTATGAAAGTTGCTATCTCAGCTCCTCACATGTCCTTGTGAGCTGGAGCTGGATGGATGTCTGTTTGGTCTAGGGCAGCTCACAGGCTCTGGCTTAATGCATGCCTCAGTTATGGAGAAAGAAGATGGAATCTTTCTGGTGGTAGTCAGAGAAGAACTTCCAGTAGGCAAGTTGAAGGCCACAGCCAAACATCCACATCCTGAGGCCTTGCTGTCCACTAGACCCAAGCCCAACACTTTCAGATTGAAGTGACATCTAGAGTGGAACTAGCATTTACTGTCCATGTTGCTAGCTTCCACAGTACAGGTCATCTCACAGAAACTTATCAGCCTGGTGTAGGATTTCATAGACTTCATGAAATCTGGAAAAGGAACCTGTGGAAGAAGCTCCTTCTTGGAAAAGAAAAAGGGATATTCCCACAAGGAACTCTGGCCCCTGAAATGATAATGAGGAGGAAATTGCATGTGTTAAACACTTGCCCTCCTGCCAATATCTTGATTCAGAGTCTGAAAACACCTTGTACTTAGCCAATTGAGGACATACTTCACAGAATGAAGGAATCCTTAAGATGGAAATTTAGAGAGTTATCTCAAGCTCAAAACAGGTAGAGATGACTTCTGAGTTTACCAGAATCCAGACCTTTGAAGATTCCTCCTATCCATGAAGTCTTCAGTGTGTTTTCAGACATATCTTTGCAGCCTGATTCCATACCACCTAATCCAAGGAAGCCAGATTGTTTCTGTACAGTAAGTGACACCTGTAAACATCTTTGCAATAACCCGCTGGTGGATCTAGGTGTGGTCTCTCTGGAATTCCCAAGGGAAATGCAGTGCCTGTATCCAAGAACGCCATACCAAATGATAGAGAAATTAGGATCTTAGAATGATTTGGCAAGCAAACATACTCTTCTGCTACCATGGCCATGAGAGCTGTCATTTGTCAGTGTGACATTCTCAAACCGAGTCTATACAGAAATAGATTAAAGCCAAGGAAAAGCAGATTCAAGATAAGAACCCCTTAGTGCCATTCTGAAAATGGGCAGTGGTGGTCCCCATCTATCTAAACACTCAGTTATGGCTATGATGCTCTAGTTGCCTCATGCAGGAAAGCAGTTATGGAGTAGGTGATTAAGAAACAATTCTGACTGGAAGAATTGGCCCCCTTCCCAAAGCATGTTATAATTGAACTCCATAATGTACCTTTGAGAAAGTGTTTCAAAGACTGTTTGAAAAGGGGAAGACTCTGAAGTCTGTTAAGGAACCTTGTCTCTCCTCACCACATAGATGTAACATAAACTGTCCTGGTCCTTTCCCCAAGACAAACCAAAGTATTCCACGGGGAAAAGGACCAAGTTAGAAAAAAAGTCACAAGTCTCTCACCCTAGACCTGGAGGACTTATGAAGTCTGTAGGGAGAAACTGCGGCTGTTCTGATTACCTCATCCAAAAAGATCTCACCCAATCCCATCACTTTCCCATCGTTCCACTTTAAAACTTAGGTGAAGACTTTCTGTCTTTTCCACAGCTTGGGAACAAATCACCCAGGAAAAGTTGGTGCTCCAAGCCATAAAAAAGTGTCTACTTGTAATTCTGGAGAATTTCTCCCTTCTTAGGAATGCCTTCAGTCCTGAAACACCAAAGACATCTTATTCCAACCAGGTACAGGATCTTCTACAACAGTGCTCCATTCATAAGCAGGCACATGATTCTATTCAAGGCTCTTCCTGATCCCCAGAAAGGATGGCTCATAGAGAATAGTTTTAGACCTTTCAAAGCAGAACAATTTTTTATTCAAGGCTCTTCTTACTCAGAAAAGTATCACTGAGAACCATTTTGGACTTTTGCAGATCTTAACAAATGCTTAGTATTACTAACATTCAAAATGCTCACCCTTCACAAACTTCTACTTCTCTCCATTTCAGTAGCATGGATGGTAATCTTGAACATGAATGATGCCTACTTTCACATTCTTATTGCACAAGAATACATGACATTACTATACTTCAGTGTGGGGGGAATCCCACTTCCAATTCTGTGCTTTGACATTTGGCTTATTTGCTTCACCCACAAAATGTCTGGCAGCAGTTGTTGCCTTTTGTAGGATCCAAAGAGTGCATATCTACCTTTATCCGGATAACTGCCTAATATAAGCATCATCCCTTGAAGAGCTCCACAGAGCAATGTAAACCATTATAGGATTCTTTCAGAAGGTAGTCCTTGACCCCTAGGAATCTTAGTATCAGCTGTGCCTGTAAACTCTTGTCACCTTTTAGAGGGCAGTCCTGGACTCTACAAAAAGCTTTCTTTCCACAGGAGAAGATCCTCTCTCTCAATAGCTACTTCAAGCACAGTCACAGCTATCTCTGTCAGGGTTCTAAACCACATGACTTTTTGCATCCTGATCTTCCTAGCCAAGCTTCACCTGAGAAAGTTAATAATTAAAAAGAAGACAGAAAAAAAATACTGGCCACAGTGCTTGCACTTTCTGGAGATCACCATTTCACTTCTCCCTTGTCTAAAAACGGAGAGCTTGTGGGAGAATGCCCTCCCCACAAAAATAAACAGAGTGACCTCATTCTAGACCCGGAGACATACAGGGGCTATACTTGGCTTAAATTTGGCCATGTGAGGATCACCTAGAAAATCTGAGAGCATAGCAGATGTGGAGCAGGTGTATGCCAAGATAATGCCAGCCATTCTAGCCTTGAAGGTTTTCAGGGACTATCTGAAACCAAGACCCAGAAAAATCCTGACAAATATCACAATCTTGTGTTACATAAGCAGCGGAGTACCCACTCTTACCATCTGTGCAGGCTTACAGTGCAACTCTGGTAGCTAGCTCTAGAACTGCAGTAGCCTCTAGACCAGTAGTCAGTTCAATCTGAGCTGATTAACAAGACAGGTTTGGGTGCCAAGCCCTTCAGAGTGTTCCTACTGTTGAAGAAGAGTGCTGCTCTGCAGGCTTTTGAGGATTGATAATCAACACTGATGTTCCTTTGCTGGGCAGTTAAGTTCTCTTTGGGGAAAAAAAACCTTCCACATTATAAAAAGTGTTTTATTGTACATTCCTGCTTAGGAAATTATTTTTAAGCTAGGCATGTATGTTTTAATGGACTGCCAGAGATTTAACTTTACTTTTAAGTGGGAGTGCACCTTTTTCCTGTCAGTTTAAAAGTTGAAAACCACTTTACTGTAGAGAAACTGGATTTTACAGTTTGTTTTCCATGGGAAAGAAGCATCATTTTCAGGTTGACTATGGAATGAACTACCAGTCCCATGATCGGTCCTTCAAGCCACAAAAAGAAAAAGTTAAGCAAACTGCTTTTACCACTACAGCAGGATAGCAATTTGCCACATTATGTGTATGTGTTACTTTGCTGTGGTCATAGCCTGTTCTTGAGACCATTTATATTTTACCCCAGATCCCTTTGGTGTAACACCTACAACCACCATGGACCAGGGATAGCCACATCCTCTGTGACTATTGAGGTACCTTCAGTGGTCAAAGGAGAGCCACTCTTGTTGGTCCTGGAAGAGGGAACAGGGAAGGATTACCCCTTGTGTCAGAATGCTGTGTCCATTCCTGGGGAAGTTGCTGTTGTTAGTAACATGGTTGATCCCATTTTTCCTGTCAAAAAGAAACAAAAAACTAAACATGTATCCAGTCCTCCTCAAATTTCCTTAGACAGGAGTAGTTTAATGGGGCTGGCATAGGGTTTAATTTAGGCTATTGATCCTTCTTATAAGGTAGTTTCTGGTTAAAAAAGAGGATTACATCATCTGAATTTAAACAGGAAGATGAAGGGACAGATGCAGGGTTTGCTTCTCAGATTTCCAATGCAGGCTAAGAAGAGAGCTCTGTTTCCAATTTCTACCTGGGAGGGCTTCTCTTTCTCTGAGGCTGTTGCTATAATGTGCCAGTGTTTTCAGTAGGAGATCACTGAGGTTTATTTATTCCTCAGAAAAATACTATGAATGGTTATGGAAGGAATTTCCAGAAGCAATACCAATTCCTCCTGTTATGTCTACCTTAGAGAATGTGTGTATTAGTGCCCGAAATGTTCTTGATAGTCAACCAGCTGCCTATAAAAAGACAGAATGTATTAAGTTACTCAGTCTTTTAGTTTTCAGACACTGTTCCCAAACCTGACCCAGCAGCTATGGCTTTTGTTAATCCCACTGTTGCTAAACACTTATTTAATTCCAGTCCTTCTGTTTCTGTTAAGGATGGAAAAAATTATTGATAAATATGGGGGGAAAAGTGTATGCTTCTGCATCTTTGATTTTCAGAATTTTAAATTCTCCAGGTCATATGTTTAAGTCTCTTCTGACTAATTATGAAAGTATGAGGAATACCTTGTATGCAGTTTCTTCTTGTGGGGAAAATCTGATTTAAATAATTGGGTTCCTTTTGCTCAGGTCACTACTCATTGTTTACAATGTGAGTATGGCATTGCCGATACTTCCAGGGCTATGTTCCACTGGTGCTGTTTTGAGGAAGTTTGCATGGCTGCATTTTCAGAACCTCTCAGATTGTTAAAAATGAAATTTTAAATTCCATTGTAGATATATATTTAGCCTTTGGCCCCTCTACTGCAGAAGTGATGGAAAAGTGTAATGAAAGGGGTAAGCTAATCCAGGGAAGATTTTTCAGCCATCCTTTTCCAAATTTTCTAAGGGATTCTCTAACTCCTTATCCAATTTTGGCAAACAGTAGAATAAACTGTCTCGGCAAAATACAGGTAAACAGATATTTAGGAAGAAATGGTAAGGGGGCTCTGAAAACAATCCTTGAACCTTCCAAAACCAAGGACAGTCTGACAAGTTAAATGACTGTTCATGAGACCTTGTGAACCCTTCCCACTCTGGCCTCTTATTTCTTCCAGAAAGTCTGAATCAGAATGGGTTCTGAAGGTCATTCATTGAAATTACAGTTGGCAGTGGGAGAAAATTACTTCTTTCTGGGGGGGGGGGGTTGGTCATTCCACTTCTTCCAGATCGCTCTTTCATTTCCACCAGTTCTTTATCGCATTTTGTCCCAAAGAGTGATAGACCCAGTTCATCCTTCTCAGGTAGGAAAGGGTTTTTATTCAAGGAGGTTCTTGGTGCCAATGAAAGAAAATATGTGGAGACCAGTTCTGCATCTTTCCTTTTTTCCTAAATCTTTTGTGATAGTGCCGAAATTCAAAATGTCATTTTACAACCTGCTATCTCTTCTTCCTCTTTCAAATTTCCTGGTAACACTAGACATAAATGATGCTTATCAGAGCTCTATTCATCCAGACTTCAAACATTTCTTAAGGTTTTGTGTGTCTTATAGGTTCATAGGTATTTACTAGGCTAAGGGCCTTTTTAAGCCTAACTATGCATCCCAAATCTCTGGCAAGTTCTGGTACCCTAGATAAGTGTAATCAGGGGATTTGGAGATGAAATACTTAAAAACAGGTTGATAGATGAAGCATTAGAGACATAGGTGCCAAACCAGGGATGTCTTTCTTGTTCCCTATCCAATTGTCTAAGCTGCACTTGAATTGGGTTAGGGAGGAGCTCTGATTCACATGAATAGGGAGCCTGTTCCAGAGAAGGGGTAGTCTTTGGGACACATACCTGTCATTCCAGTAGATTCTATATATATCACAGGCAAGGGTTAACTTTTTAGAATGGGTAATTCTGGTGCTGTTTGTTTTGTGGATATGCAGGAGGTCCATCAGGGTGGGGTTTGGCAATACCTTGTATGCTAGGCATAGATTTCCCCTCAACATCCTGTAGGAGACAGAATACAGGGGTAGGGCCTTGAGGCAGTCTACACTGGACACGTTATTTACACCATGTATTCTTTTATTGAGGAACCTTTGTGTATGTTTCAGTTGTTGGATATGCCTGTTTAGCTTGTGACACTGCCAGCCCAGCTATCTGGAATTTTATAAATAATTCTATGTCATTTATGAATATTGATATGATTTATACAAAAGAGAGTTTGTACAGTACTGAGCTTCAAGGATGTCCACAGTGTACCCTACTGGAAAAGAACAAATGTATACAAACTATATACCTGTGCAAATGTATGCTTTAATAGTAGAAGCTGGAACATACAGAATTAACTTACAATACTTCAAGAAAATAAGTTGAAATTAAGTGCTTTATGATGTGCTATAAAAGTTAGTTTTAATGCAGCAAGAAGACAGGATGTCTAGAGTTAGAAGTTTTTTCTATTGTTTTGAAGAGAAGTAATTACTAAGTTTAAAATGTAAAGTATTTTTTTTTGCTTTATGACTTCCAAGTTCTGCAAACATCTGAGAGATATGTATTTTTAACACAGATATGTCAGTTTTTGTTAGCTTGGGAAGTGAAGGCAGGTGACAAAGAGTGATGTTATCCAAGCTGACCCAGCAGTAATGTTTGATAGTAATTTAAGAACTCTCTCAGAGAGAGACTGTGTGCATTTTGTATCTTGTCTTGGACCTCTCCATTCAGCACTTCTACCTGTGTGTTGCTCTGTAAATAAGACTTAGGGCATAGTATCTCTCTTAGATATAAATAGGAATATAATAAAGATTAGTTTAGATGTTTTTTGTATTTATTTGACTGTCCTGCAATGTTTTAAAATATTTCCTGTGATTCTGAACTCTGCAGTTGCTGTGTTTGAGTATTGTTTTGTTCTTTTATTATATACATTTAAACCTATCTTGGTGGCTATTTGTGAGACATAGTTAAGCTCTTGGAGTACTTGCATATGTATTTGGTGACACTGTACAGGCCATTCCTAAATAGCCTTGCAAGTCTTGGTCACACTTACCATTTGGATAATAGTAACATTACACAGTAGGATTTGTCACCCTTTGGGAAGGGCCTTAAAGTAGCTGATAAGGGGATATTATGGTCTGTGCAGAAGGGGGCATAGCTAGTAAACCCGTGTCAGCCTTTCCCAGGTGTGTGTTTGTGTATAAATCAAATCTCAAAGGGTGTGTGTGTCAGCCACTTGGGCAGGGAAATGAAACACTGGTTGGACAGAGAGTGTTGGGAGGACTTGGCTTGGAACCCTGACTATGGATTCCACTCTATAGCTGTGCCAGTGGGGATTCTTATTGGGAATCTGGAGAAAGAGAGAGAAACCAGCCCTAGATTGACTGTGATCTCTGTGTGCTCTTAAGGGAAATTGTAATTTACTGTGTGTGTACTTGTCATCCTCTCATTGTGTACATCCCTCACTGCTACCAGTGGTGAGGATTGAGGTTCCTTGATCACTGGGCCAGTGCAGGGGTGTCACATAGCTACATACCAAAGGGACATTGTACTCAAAGATAGGTCTGATGAATGGTGAATACAGTGGAACAATGACCTCCTTGGATCTAGATGCCATACCTTTGTTTATAAGTTGTATGACATAGAATGATTTCTTCACTACTGTAGACATGTGATGGTCAAACGCTAGATTACTTTCTGTGTATGGTGTATGTCTCTAAGTCTCTGACTGTCTGACTACTGAGTCACTCTTAGGGGGGTGTTGTCAATGTGATAATTATGAGGGGTGGATGACTTCTTGAAGGATACTATTATGCATTTAATGCCATTTAGTTTCAGTCCATGGATATGCCACCAGTTATTTGTCTGTATCAGTCCTTCCTGGAGAACATTTGTTTCAGTGGGGGAGTCTATATGACAGTTCCTAATTTGCAATCATCTGCAAATTTTGTCAGGCAGAAGTAATTGCCATTAGCCATAACTTCAGAGAAGTAAATGACAAAAAGGTACGGTCCCAGGGCCAATCTCTGAGAGACTCCACTTTTGACTGGCCTCTTTGTAGAGGTGAACTACTCAATTCTAACTTCTTGGGTCCTGTCTGTGAGCCAGTTGGCCCTCTTCTGGGTGGCATAAGGGTTTATACCTAACCTCTTGAGTTTGTCAACAATGTCCGAGTGGGGTGTTTTGAAATATGCCTTTGCCAGGTTAAGGTAGGAAGAGTGAACAGTTTTGCCCTCATCTATTACTTTGGTAACCTCAGAGAAGTCCACCAGGTGGAGTAGGCCTGACTTTCCCTTGACGAAAACAAATTGGGTTGCTTCCAGGGTCTAGAGGTTTCCTATGTCATAACTGATAATTTCCAGGATAATTTTTCCATGGCTTTGCATATGAGACTGAGACTTATGGGTATGTAGTTTCCAGAATCTGCAGCTGGCCCACCTTTGTGCAGATGGATGACTGTTGTTCTCCATTCATGAGGCACAAAGCCTGTTTGGAGGCTACAGTTGAATAGCAATTCCAGGGCCCCTGAATGGTCGTGGTTCATGGTATTTAGAAGGCATCCTGGGATATTGTCTGGGTCCATTGATGCAGTGTTCTTGGCATAGAGAGAGCATTAAAGACCTGTTCCTTAGTGGTAGTAGGGGAGTTATATTTTATTGTATTTCCTGAGAGAATGTTGAGGGGGAGAGGGGTAATGTTGGAGCTGAATTTGTCTACCAGTGGATTTGCTATATCTTCTGGCTCTGTACAGGTGGGTACATTAAAAATGAATTTTGCATACAATTGTGTATTGCCTTTGAGGTTGCAGACATAGCTAAAGAATGCCTTGTGGCTGTCCTTGACACAGGAGATCAAATTGACTTAAACTTTGCCTTTGATAGACTTTATTTTTCCTCTGAGTTGTTTGTTTAGTTTGATGAGAGTGCTTTTATCCTGCTGGGTGCTACACCCCCTAATTCTTGCCATGATTTTCTTCCTTCTGTTATATAGCCTGTTAGTGTTGTGATTCCATCAGGGTGGCTTGTTTTTTGAGTTATTTTCTCCGTCCTGTTAGATTCAGCTGCCTCTATGCAGCTATTATGCTTGTATAGGCTTGTATAGGATTTCTGTAAACAGTTCCCCATAGGCAGCAGTGTTCTCAGGGTTTATGAGGGCGTGAAATTTGAGTAGTTCCTGAGCATTCCAGGGTTAGCCAGGGTTGCAGGATTTATTTTTTACTTCAAAGGAGACCATTTTGTGGACTGACTTTAATAGAAGAGACATTACATCAGGGGGTGTGTAGCACTCTTCCATATTAGTGAGATCTAGCTCCAGAATGTTTGCTCGCCTTGTTGGTGTATTGAAAATCTGGTCCAAGTCTGTGTTTACAAAATCCAAGTATCTCTGTGCCTGTACTTTAGTGTCATATATGATTCCCAGTTAATAGTGGGGTAATTAATGTCACACATGAACATACCTCTCAACCTCTTAGCATACAAAATCTGGACAAAGTCTAAAATAATAGAAGAAAAGCTCAAAAATAAGGACATATTTTAAATATTATTTTTATAAACTTAAAAATTTGCTAGAGTAATAGGTTTTGCATTACTGAATATTATCTGAAAGATATGAAGCATTTAACTGAAATAGATGCTATTATTTAATGACATCTATCCTCTGTCATTTGCTAGAAAACCACAAATGTTATGAAGAACAGACCAAAAACATGAGGCAAAAATCTGGACATTTTGTGAATATTTGGACAGTTGAGAGGTATGCCCATGAATATGGTATCTGGTTGGATGGTGAGTGTTTACAATAAGTTTAAGTACATGTTATGGGTTTCCTGAGTCCTATTAGAGGATATATAGCTTGCAGGGAAGTGGTATCAAATTTTGCCTGTGGTGATTTGAACTTGGAGAAGTTGAAGTGCATAGACCTATTTGACCAGTCTTGAGGTATATTTATTTCTGATGTAAATTGAGATAGCTCCAGGTTTAGTTCCTGCCTGTGTTGTAGCTAGTCTAAATGAATGGAAGGCATCACAATCTTGCACTGGTGGTGTGCTCTCCATGGCTTTAAACCATGTCTCACTGACCATACAGACATCAGCATTCTCTAGGGTGGAGAGAGCTTGTAGGGAGTGGAGTTTTTTGTTTAAGCGCTTAGCATTGAGCAGTAATATCCTTAGATTTTTATTGGTTTTGATTTGCTATGTTTGAAGCACTTTCAGTTTGGCATGGCCTAAAATAGGCACTATGGGGAGGACAATGTTTTTAGCTAATATTCAAAAGCCTAGAGGGGAGAAGTGCAGACCATTCTTGGCAAAGCAGTAAGATCTGTTGGCCATTTTCTTCCATGCTGACACATATTGCATCCCTTAGAATGACACCAGAAACTAAGCCAATTAAAGTCAGTGGCAGCATTCTTGGAGAAGATAAAATACTTCCCATTGCAAAGCTCATACTAGCCTGGGATGCATATTCTGAAAGCTCCATGATGTCTGTCTTCATATAGTTTAGGGAGGTGCATCTCAGGTCATTTACACTTACATGAACTATGACCGAGTCACACTGGTACCTGTGGTACAATGACCTGAGTGTGTGCATAATGTGGTGTATCCTGGACTTTGATAAGCAGCTGACCATGACTTTCTTCTTACTCAACCTGGGGAGAGGGACATCAGTGTGTTTCACAATGGATTCTCCAATGTCCAGAATGTTGGACTGTGTGGTAACTTAAAGCACCACAAAACTGCGAGCACACACCATGGAGCCAATGAAAAGACAACAGTAATCACAGTTTATTTAAAAAAATGTGTGGTAGCTTGCCTTATGGGCTCAAAAGTAGAGGTGCCATAAGATGTGGATGTATGTGTTGATGTGGGCATTGCTTTGAAAGAGTGCATTCAAGGCTGTTGTACTTTATCTAGGAAGTCTTTGGATTTGGGAAGGTTACATTAAAGTGCCTCAGCATATGTGGGTCAGTGTGCATGCATTAAACTATGTGTTGGCTTCAGCTGGTGTACTACTGACAACCTGATTGACAATAGGAATGCTTTTATGTGAGAGCTTTGCTTTCAGTGACATTGTGTAAATACATCTCTCACATACAGTATCAGTTTGTTTGAGAATTAGCTGGTTGACAGTAAACATGAGCAATTTCTGCATTGCCTCAGGATGTCCATACCCACCAAGCTGGTAACAGAGATGGTGGGAAAGTTCATTTCCATGGCAACATGTGTTTTTTTTATTGATTAGATGGTTGCAGTGAGAATAGAAAGTAATGTCAGGAGTATCTATCTGGTTTGCAACTCTGGGGGGCAGTATTTGTCATTCCAAACAGGTTGCCCCATGTGCAACTAGGTAATGGTGAAATTTCAAGGGTGTTCTTACAGGAAAAATGTCAGCTAAATGTATCTGTTTCTATACAGTCCACTGCCAATCAGTTGAGAGGAAAGTAATAAGTAGACACTGATTTATGAATGAAGTATTTAGGAAGACATTCTGAAGTTAGGTTAGACAGTAGCTAATCAAGCAGTACTTACTGAAGAGAAAAAAAATGAACTTTGTCAAGAATGATGAAAAGAGGGGATTCAACTGACGGACTGACTTCTACCTGGCTACTATTAGAGATGGTCTCACCACAGCTTCATGCTGCTGAGATACAATGCTGCTTTGCTTCTTCTCTCACTAGAAGCAAAACAGTAGCTCCAATCCCAAGATAAGAAACAGGCCACCGGCTGTTTGGTGATCAGTAGTCTTGTCCCAAATGGTCTGTAGGCTTATTGCAGCCTTTTCCTGGTAGATGTCTTAGACTAATCAGAAAGGTCCAAACCAAACACTTACTGCACAATCAGAAACGGTCAGGAATCAATGCCTTCTGCTACTTATGTCATTAGGAGGAATGAAAAAATCCAAAACTAGCATCTATAAAGCAGTAATCAGGCTTTCTGAAGATCAACAGTCTCCAGGAAATAATGTCCCTATGCTCCTTCTCTCATTAGGAGCAAAACAGAAACACTAATCCCAAGATGACTACTTACAGGCAGAATGTGGGATCTCCAATAATTGGTGGTCTTGGACTATATGTTGCAGATTTTCAAGGTAAGATGGAAAAATAGGTCAGTTGCAGTGTGCACTAAGCAGTTAGATATGAAAGAGGGGGTACGTTAAGTTTAGCAATCAAAGTGGAGAGCCACTAATTTTAAAAGAACAGCATAGATTGGAAGGGGGTGGGCACTTTGTACTCTGAGTCTATGGAATACAGTGGGATGGCCAGTAAATTGAAATAGCTGAAGGGGGGTGATTTCACAAAATGATAATTTTGTGATTACTCACAATAGCCAATGAAAGAGGAGAGAGAGAAAGAAATATGTGGTTAGATTAACATAAGGGGCAGGCAAATAGAAAGACAGTTGAGTTTAAACCATGATGAGGGAGAATTTGATTTGTGTGTGACTCACAAGAGACACAGCTGTGGTCCCTTTCCTAGTTTAAATATGTAATTACAGGCAGAATTCAAGTAAAACACAGTGTAAAGAAAGTAAACTATATACAAAACAGAAGAAGAGAATGAATCAATACAAAATACAAGAAAGCAAAGACAAATAAACCTTTCCCTAAAGCAATGTATGGCAGATTTTGAGTGAGCTTTTCCATGAAAGCCTTATCATATTTTGTTTTCCCTTAAATAGATGGTTTAGTTCCTAGCTCTACCCTCTGTTTACAGGTAATTAACTTTAATTGACCTGTTCTAATTTCACTGTGACTCACAAGATGCACATGTGTGGTCTCTTTCCTAGTTTAAATATGCAGTTATAAAAAGAATACAAGTAAAACACAGTGTAAAGAAAATAAATCACAATAGACAAAATAGAAGGCAATGAAGCAATACAAAACACAAGAAAGCAAAAGCAAACCAACTTTTCCCCTCACAGCAATCTATAGCAGAGTCTAAGTGAGCTTTTCCAGTAAACTTCTGTGCTTTTCTCTATCTCTGAAGCATTTTCCTTTGGAACACTGGAAAATGTTTCACTGGGAAAGTCTCTCTATGAGCCTTACCATCAGAAGATTAAGAAGCAGTCTCCCCTTCTATTTGATTGCAGACCTCTTGTTGGATAAACTTTTATATTTCCCTGTTAGCCTGTTTTGCATAAAAAATTACTTTGATCCTCCAGGAAAAATATATTGAAGACAGATTGATACAGCAGATTAAATCTTATATGTGCCTCTCGACATCCTTGATTGTTGTGAGAAATTTAATTCTCTTCTGCCTGTACAGTGAATAATCATTTTTTCACAAACACTGTAATGTCTCCAATTTTTAATATTTTGCCCTTCTGCCACATTTTTGTCTGCATCAACTCTTTCTGCTGGTATGATTACATCTTTACTAATACAGGTATTAGTTGCTTTCTCATGGCCAGGTTGGAGCATACTCACAATGTGCCCTTTCAATTAACAAGTCCTGTTGTGGAATACCAGTCCAGTTACTTATTTGTGGTTTCATAAAAATTAATACAGTCTGTTCCTTCCAGTTTCTCTGGTACAGCAGAAAATCACGTTTTCTCTGAATGTCATGTCCTCTAACTCTTCTTGAGCAGTCTCATACTCAGCCAACATTTTCTTCATTTTATTCTCTGACTTGTGCAGTTGCAGTTTTATCAGTTTATCTGAATAGTTTAAAACTTCTATTTTTTTTCAAGCCTCTTGTTATTTTAGTTCATATATTCCTTCAGTGTTTCATTTATTTTAATCAACACTGATCACATTTGGTTTATTTTTTTTTACTATCAATCACTGGAAGCCATCTATTGTACCAAAGCTGGAGCCTTTGCAGAACAGCTGCAGGACTCTTCCCAAACAATGTTTTCACTTCACCTTTACTGGTTGCTTTTCTTTTAGTCTCTAAATTTCTTCCCTGCTGGTATCCAGTCAGTGTACTTACTAGCCAGGAAATGAATGTTACTCAAGCTGATGATATCACTGGCTGTTGTTTTTCAGTTTCTTTTTTTCACATTGGGAGAGTTGAAATTAAGCTATCGATCAGTGTCCAGCTATCTTGGAAATCACCCTCCAAGTTGCTTTTGTTTGTCTTTTGTGTTTGTCTGCCTCTGCTACCATCTGTGTATCTCCTCCATGCTACTTTCTGCTCTATCCTTCATTATTGTCATTATCAACCCCCTTTTACCATTCCTACATGGGATTGGGGTGTCATGTCAGCTGCCACCATTTATCATGATTCCGTGCCTCTCTCCTACTTTCTTCAACAGCCATGCCTGACTGTTGCAGGTCTTCTCACAATTTGCTCATGTCTTTGCTGGACATTGTTGTTTCCTTCTGCCTTCTTCCTGTCTGTCCCAAATCTTCTTCACCAGATTGTCCTCTGCTTTTCTGCATGTGTCTGAACCACTGCAATCTGTTCTCTTTGAACTTCTCTGCAATTGGAGTTACTTGTAATTATGCTCTGATGTCCTCATTTCTTCATCTGTCCCACAGTATGCATCCTACCACCAGCTTCCTCAACTGCTTTGTCTTCACTGCCCAGATTTCTGTATAGTACAGTAGTACTGTCTCACCACTGTTTTGTACACCTGTATATATGTATGTATGTATGTATGTGTATTTATACGTACATAGGTGGACCTGAAAATATCAAGTGTGGGTTAGAGTGACAGCTGCCTAGTGCAATGCAGATGGTCAACTAGACAACTGATCAACAGGCATGCTAGATTGACAGTTCCTTGGTAGGGGAAGATTACCTTCCCCTGGGGAATTGTGCAGTCTCAGAGTAAGTATATATAATTAGCTTTTTTTGTTTGTTTACATTTGAAAACTGTATGTGCGAAGCCTGTTTCTCAATGCATGCATAGTGTGGTGTTGACATATGTTTTTGACCATATGTGGTAGATGTTTTTGCAGGCAACTATAATTTTTTTTCATTAAAATCAGATGCTTCCCCACACCCATCCAAATTTTTCCTTCTGCTTGACCTTTTGTGTCTGTGCCTCTGTTTTGCTCTTCTCCCTTTCTGATTGTCCTATAGACCTGTTTCCCTTCATTTATACCAATAAAACAGTATTTGCTGTGTAGCCATTATCAGGACACTCAGCTGTATTTGTGGAAGTGTGTTGATGTGCGTGTGACTGAGCATCATCAGGTGTGCGTGACTGAGCATCTTCAGGTGCATGCTACTTATCTGCTACTGGGTTCCTTTGGACTCGTGACCTGCATTGTACAGTGCAGCTCTTTCCATTACCTGTGGAATTTTTGCCAATAAATCCTCTCATTATTTTAACTCTAGCACATAACATCACTCCTAATACATTGTTAATCAGCTCTGGACAAAACTGCATTACTTCAGTTGTACTATTTTGCCTTAACATGGCCAAATATGTATTTTTTTTTTAATCCTAGCCACTACATTCTGATCTGACATTTTGTGCAGAGGGTCATGGAGCTGTTATTGAGCAGCTTTCTATGGTCCTGTGGTGCAGAGTTTGATTCCCTCAGCCTCCATTGCTTGGCTAGATGACTATGAGCAAGTCACGTAACCAGACAGTGCTCCTGGGCTGAATCTGAAAAGGTCCATGGAAATCAGTGCTCTACCCTGGTTAACAAATAACAATAAAATAAAAAAAATATTCAGCACACTACAAAACTGTTTGGTTAGCACCTATTACACTATGTGGAGTTAGAGGGCAAGTCCAGTTTTCAACCCCCCCCCCCATTCAGGGATTATATTTAAAAAATACTTTTATATACCACTGTAAGACAAATACGGTAGTGATGTACTTTATTTTCCTGAACTGCATTTTGTTGTAAATTATTAAGTTCAACTAACCTTAATGAATTGTGTAAGGGTAGTGAGCTAATTTGAAAAGGAATTCAGTTTAGAAAAAGCATTGCAGAGCCCTACAAGAATAGCAGAATATTAAACTCATGCCTTTTTTCCTGTACTAGTGCCTTTCTGTGGTAAATTGTTCACCTCTATCAACTGCATTTTTTCCTTTTTTTGTGGAGGAAGAAGCCTTTAGATAAGGTTCATTTCTTTCAAAAACTATAGATTGTGTTTGTTTCAAAATATGCATACCCTGATAAGTGTTGTGCTCCATATGAGTAATGTACGCATGCACACACACACAATTTCATTTCATTAACCACGGAGAGCTCAGATGTCTTTTTTCATTTAATACCAAAATAATAGCTAGCATAATATATATTTGCTGGTTGCTGTTATAGACCAAGCTATTTTAATTCACACATGAACGAATGAACATACACATGCACAAATATTCTTATAACTGTTGTTGCAGTTACTTATTTTTAGTTTTTTTTCCCCCACTCTCATTAAAGACAAAGTTTCAAGAGCCACAGTTAGCAAGGGAAAGGAAATGACAGTTCATTGTAACTGCTGCTGCAGTTGCTTGCATTAATTATGCATTGTTTGCTTGTTTATTTATTTTATTTTAGTTTTGACACCTACTCATTGCTATTTTTTAATAGTTGTGGTCAGTGTGGAGAAAGACAAAAGCAGCTCCAGTGAATTATTTCAGTTTTGGGTCACTGATTCATGACAGGATTGATACTCTCCTTTTTACTGGGCTCTTTCTGTACCTTAATTCTACCCACTGTGGAATGTTGGATATCCAGTGGGGATCACTGATTCGACAACCCCTTTTTCTGAGGAGAAATAACTCCTACCCTACTAGTCTGAACTTTTGTGTCATTCTCCATATAAGCTGTTCAGAACGGTGTTTTGATTCTTCAAAAATCTTAAAATGAGGCATATTCAAGTATGGAACATTAAAACCTCAGAATAAATAATCTTCCTTTTAAGTACTTGTTACATTAAAGGAATGACACTAAATGTCCTTGACTTGTTTTGATCTTCTAATCCAGTGCTGTATTCATATTTAAGCAATAAGTTTGGCACTGGCCGCTTTTCATTGCAGCTGTGAAGGCAAACACAAGCAACACTGTATTACCTTCTAGAAATGAGTCCAAGCATGTTACTTCTCATCTTAAGTGAATGTATGCAATATATATATTCTGTAAGTGCTATAATGTGTCTGTATGTTTGCTGGTGAGGTGAATGCAGAAGGATATGAAGAAGAGCTTTGGGGTGCAAAGAGTTCTATATGACTATAAAAGCCTTTTACTGGTGGTATTATGTGTAAAACACTATTAAGGTGTAAAATATGTAAGCTAAGCACAAAAATGTCATAACAGAGATGGAGACTAAAAAAGAACAAGAATATGTCTAGCTAATCAATCTTGCTATAAACTCATTGAAAATACCACTCAAACTTCCCCTATCAAATTAATGGATATATTTCTGTACATCTCCATGATAAATGCCACTGTTATCGTCAACTTGCCAAATCGTCAAAGCATTTCTGTTCATTCAGAATTCTGTACCCCACAACCAGTATTCACCAATACCTGAATAGTTTTACTAGCAACTCCTAGCTATACACATTATTTTGTGACACTACTCACTTCCCACCGCTATATCTCTAATATAAACCTTATGATATATATGCACTAAACACATGACCTATTATCTATCTGGCAAACTCCTAGCATGCCTCTTCAAATGTTCAGTGTTTAACATCTGCTAAAGCATAAGTATCTTTTATAATGTAATAATTGCCTCTACTTTTATGTGAATGCAATGCAATTAGCAAAAATATTTATAATTGTTAATGCACATCATTTAATGTCTGTTCGTGTATATTACTGAATGTCTATTTAAAAATGTTTATAATATGTTGGAGCTTCTCTCCCTGGGCCTCCACTGAAAATGTTTTTTTGACTAAATGTAGTCTTACAAACCTGGTAAAATAAATAAAATCTCCATCTGTCTATCTCTCTCTCTCTCGCTACACGAAAGCATAGACATTGACAGTAAAGATAAATTATTTAATAACAAGGACTTATGGGGCCCAGATGCACCCTGCACCGTCCGCTTTGTTATTGGTCTTTCTGTTTTAGCGGTTGTAATGCAGGGTGAAAGTGAAGCATGTTTCTAAATATTAGGTGCAGAGAGGTAATGTTACTAAAGAAAATGTATTTTACAATTTATATTTCTGACAATTACAGATTTATAAAAATTATTAGTCTTTGTCTTGTTTTTTTTTCTTTCTTTTTAGTGCACCTTGCAATGGTAATGGTGTACTCTTCTTAGCTTTTATGAATGAACCAGTGGTAGGCTAGCTGTTGTCTGTTATCCTCCTGTAAGTACCATTTTGATAATTTCTTCCCTTAAACTATCCGATGATTCAGTTATAAGTTGCAGCTAAAATGCTGCTGACAAAACCAGATGGCCTGTGAGGCATTCAGAACATCTTGTTATTTTGCTTTGGCCTGGCAGGACTTCTGTTTTGAACAGCATGATTTGCGGACAGCATATGTGCAGTACCTAATTATGTGGATAATAATAGAGTTCAGGTTGATACTGTGTAGCTCTTTAGTGCACTGATCTTGGAAAATAATTATGCTAAAACTAGAACTTAAATTATTGAGCATGTTGGGAAATACTGCTGCTTTTCAGCAGTAATCAGCATGACAGAAACTGGGTTTGTCTGGGAGTTTATTTTGAATATTGTGACATTATTAGTAACATTATCATCATATGCATGCAGAAATGGTTTTGTTAGTGGCATAATAATATGGGACATGGGCAGAATTATAACATTTTTATTCCTTCAAAATATTCAGAACAGTAAAATGGTCAAAAACTGCACTAATCTAGAGAGAGCTGTATTAATACTCAAGCATAGTGGAGATGCTTGCATGCTTGTGTAGCAGCAAAGAGTTCCTCAGAGAATGTCTAATTGTTTGGCTTCCATGCTGCTCTCCATCCCTGCTAAGGGAACGTTCTGCAGAGTAACTATGCTGTTTTCTTTCACTTTTGACAAGGGCACCTTCCTTTCCATTTATTGACTGTCCCATTTTTAATCCACATTATTTCACTTCAGTGGCTGCTCAGTTTGGTAGCACCACACTGGGCCCGGCAATAAAAAGAAAGAGAGAAAATATGACCATCCTCCCCACTGTGACCAGCCAACATGCAAACTGCTTATTGTGGGCCTGAAACAAAGGTAGCTTAGTACTATTAGTAGACGGCAATCCAGAAAATTAGTGACTTTCTTATACAGTCTTAGCACTGTTATAATAACTAGCTGTGTCATGTTTATTTGGGAAACTAAACATACGGTTAAGAACAAAAGAAAATTCAAAAGTAGGATCCAGGAACACAAACAGGATGTTATAAATAATAAAGAAGGCAGTTTGGTGGTTTATCACTATTTTAATTTCTGTGAATCAGATTGTACTGGTACATAACTTTGTATTTTACAACAGTGTTCAGAAAGTTTAAGAGGTGGGAAAAACCTTAAACAAAATTTACAATACAAAGAAGCTGTTTTCATAATTCAGTTTTGTACTTTACCACCTAAACACCAGCAAGCCGCGGTGGTGCAGCAGTAGCGTTGTTGCCTCACAGCAAGAGGTTTTCCCATTTGATTCTCTCCTGGAGCACCTTCTGTGTGGAGTCTGCATTGTCCTCCCCGCGGTCGAGTGGTGTTCGAAAGACATGTGTAGAATGGGCGTGCTTTCGCTGAAGGTTGGGCATCGAGCTGGCACCTCTGCACCCATAAAAAAATCTACTGCCAATCATTAGTGGACCGGAGTTCTGCTGTGGGGACCCCTAACCGGGAAAAGCCTTTACCATCTAAAGGACTTACCATCTAAAGGACTTCATCTGGATATGGACTGGAAGGCTTTGATGAATTAGTTATTTGCCTTTTTTTATTTTTAATTGTTTCATTGTATTTTAGTAAATTTTAGAGTATTTAATTAAGTCAATTGATGTATATATTTAAATTTTGTGGAGCTTGTAGCACTGTTCTCTTTGAAGGTCTTTGAAATGGTAAAACATAGCTGTGATGTGGTTGTGAATAAAGAGTTTCCATTTTTTTTTCCAAGTTGTATTAATTATTTATGAACTTGTGTTACTTAACCCTTTAAATTAGCTGTATATTCTAGCCATATATGTGTATGTATATCTATACACATACGGGTGTTGTTTAGGTGACTGAATTATGCAATCATTACACAGAAAAAAGCTGGCACAGCTGATCAAAAAATAGCTGATCGAACATTGGTAGCTTTGTTTTAGTGCGAGTCAGAGGAGTCTGCCCTTTCCCCACTCTGGAGTGATCTCATAGTTGACATATATAGTTATC